>NW_026057577.1:25950770-26005862 GCF_023721935.1 Panthera uncia | reverse complement strand
TATATATATATATATATATATATAACATGTTAATAGATGTTATGTATGTATTATAGAATTCTACGTATGTATAAAATCTTCAAGTTCTTCCAACCTCCTTCCTGATGGACAGAGTCTGAAATGGGATGAGATTCTAAAGGACAAAATTGCATAATGTATATATAATATATTATATATATTATTCCATAATAATACATTATGCATCAATATTATATATATGATTATAGTATTATATATTATTGTGTATCAGACTCCGGGACTAATCTTTAATGAAATGAGATCGTCCAGACAAAGCCTGAAGAACAGTTTTCCTCACCCAGAAGGATGGGTCTGTCCTCTGGCCCAGGTGCTGGGGTGTGGCCATGCCCAGCCTGCATGGCTGCACTCCTGGCCAACTGATCCCCTCTGGTCCACGTGGAAAGCAAGTGGTTAGGAGACCACTGGTAAATTGAAGCTTTGGGTTTTTCATTCTCAGTCTTGTGTTTCCATGAAAACAGGAACTGATGTGCACAAAGCTATTGACATGGCTGTAGTCATATGTTTGTCAGAGAAAATGCACTATCAGCTGTCAAATCTGTCTCCTCCCACTAAAGATAGAGGGGCGGGGGTGAGACGGCACAGGAGGCGGAAAGGCGAGATGCCCGAGCAGCCAAAGCCAGGGATGTGTGGGTCCCCATGTAGCTGGGCCGTTCTGGACCAGACTGGAAGGGGCTTGGCAGGATGGAGCAGCTGAGGGTTTCTGGACAGCCGCCCCCGGAGCCGGTGGGCTGTTAGGTGACCAGGCTGCGGAAAAGGAGGGGCTCTGGCGATACCTCCTCTGTTGCCATAGGAAGTCTCTTAGACAAAATGAAAGCTCCTTCAACCTGTAATCTCCATATCTCTCTTTGTGAGGGTATTTGGTTTTTCAGAAATGTATGGGCTGGAAAAACTCTCCCCTTCAACAGGCCTTTACTGAGTGCCTCCTATATTCCAGGTACTAGGCTGCAGTGTAGGAGGAAAAGAAAGAACTTTTCCTTGACCAGGATCTGATTTAAGATGACAAAATCCAAGCTTCCTATTACCCATCTTGTAAATCAAGTGAAACCAGAAACACCAAAACATGTTTGAGAGTAAAGATCAGAATTCTCATTCTTTAAAAACATCTAACAGCTTATAGTTAATTTGGGCCATTCAATTTCTGTGTAAAAGAAATTTCTAAAAGTTCAAACAAGAAACACGTGGCCTTCCTTTCCCAAGTCACTAATCTGCCAAAGCAGACCCTGGGATAGCTCTTACCTTTGGGGCTGCCAAGACGTCCATGACAGTCAGCTCCATGCACGAGTCCTGGCCGCGACGGGAACGAGAGAGAACAAGAGACAGAGTCACTTCCGACTGTACGGAGGGATCCTTGCTGGGCAGTTCTCCCTCCCTCCAACCAAGTAAATTTCCTACCATCCCTCAGGACCAAAAAGCTCCTGCAGAGAAATCTCTGCACAGCTCCCTGTCTGTCACCAACCATCCACTTCTTTGGAAGTCCTGATGTTCTCATAGTCTAAGAAATACCCACGGCATCACCAGAACATCTGGAGAGATGGTGCCAGATATCTTACTCACGTTTCTCGCTGTGAGGATGTTCAACGTTTTGATGATCTCTTTCAACGTATTATTGAAGTTCTGGCCGTGGACGAAGGTGCTGGTAAATGCTAGTAAGCAGACCAGAGCTGGAATCAGTTGGGAGGTGAGACCCATTAATAGATCTCTATTTGCAGTGACAATCTGAGACAAATCCGTTTACTAAAAGAGAGTAACAATGCAATTCTGACGAAGATATCTCTATATATAGATTTAAAATTGCTGAAACTGAGGGAAAATGAGGGAAATTGGAAATTTTCATTACACCAGGTTGTCATTCGTTTGGGGCCAATCAGCACCTCTCTTCCAGGAGAAAAAATACCTCACAGAAACAGGTAAAATGTTCCTGTGAAATCATACCAATAGGAAAATGAAACCTTTTTTTAAAATTAACTACAAAGTATCAGCATAGGAAATTACACCATAATTTGTTCTTTAGATTAATCTTATCAGCTTGGGGTTGCTGCTGGCTTTTTGTTTGCACAGAAGGAAGAGGCCACAGGTGTCCGAATTTGTTTTAGTGCAGTCCTCCTGGGGAAAGATAGAGTAATATCAAGAAAGTTTGACTTGAATAGTATTTCAGCCTGGCTTCTTCCAAGTACGGGTGGCATCTTGGAAACTCTGCTCTTGTGGAAAAGCTGATCTGGGGTTCTTTCTCTGGGTAGAAGGAACATAATGGGCAAAGACTCTCTCCTGTCTTGGCACTCAGGCATGCCATTCCTCCAGGTTTAGGCTTTGGCAAAAATGAGTGACATCAGGTGGGGCTCAGTCCAGATTACCTCCAGTCCATAGGCCTTTAGCGATAAGGAGCCCCTTCACAAAACATGTCTATCTCGGGTTTTCAGGAATGACCACTTTGTAAATGGAACTTAAATATGTCCTCAGCTCATTACGAAAAAGAGCCATAATCTTCCTGGTTTACAAGTCGGTTGTCTGTCAACACCCCACAACCTGCCCTGCTGCCTGAGTCTAATCCCCAGGGCCCCGCTGAGGTCCAAGCACCCCCACTCCTCACTCAGGGAACAGGACTCCTCGGCCCTGGTGTACCACTGCTCTTTCCTCCCGAGGCTTTGCTTCTCTGTCCTGTCCACTGCCTTTCCCTGCTGTCTGACCTTCCTCTCCCTACTGATTTCCTCAGTTCACACAGAAAAGAATACCACTAAGTTGTCCCCGTGCTTTGGGGCTTATTACAGGGCCTGGTGCTTTGTGAAGGAGAGGATCCAGATAAGTGTATGAGGAAGGTCCTTCGGCCATATTTTGGATCCTTCCACTGGACTGCAGTGGGTTTGCCAAACTCCATGCAATGACTTCTGTTACCAACAATGCAGAGTTGGGTTACACTTCCCAGGTTAAGGGCATAGCCTCCACAAGGCTGCTCTCCCATCAGAGAGGGTCGCCAGTCTACCCTCACTTTTCGCCGTTTGGCTAAAAATTTGAAAGTTCCCACTACCTTCTCAGGCTCTGTAGTTTGCTAGAGTGACCCATAGAACTCAGGAAAGTACTATACAGAAGGTGATAGCTGTGTTACAGCAAAGGGATACCAGTAACACCCAGCCAAAAGAACAGACACAGAGGGTGAGTTCTAGGAAGGTCCCAAACGTGAAGCTTCTTCTGTTTCCTCCCCATTGGGTCCAAGCATGCCACCTCCCCAGCACTTTAATGTATGACAGCGCACAGAGTACTGCCAACCAGGGCAGTTCACCTGAACTATGCTGTCCAGAATATAGCTGGGGTGTTGTTCTGTAAATGTGATTGATTGGATCATTGACCCCTTCAGTTGACCTCATCCTCCAGCTCCGCCCTGGAGGTTTGGCTGATACCACTATGGCCTCAAGGTGATGCTGGTCCCTACCCTGAGTTGCCTAATTAGCATAAGCTCTTAAGGCCCTGACACTCTTATACCTTGGGAAGTCCCAAGGATTTAGGGGCTCCTTCCCAGGAACCGGTTACAAATTCTTTATCCCATGGGCTTAGAAGTTACCTCCTAAGAGCTGGGACAAAGGCCAGATCTCTCTGGGTAAGTTTTTTTGTTGCTGTCGTTTTAAAATTTTTGCATAGGTTTTCCCCCCAAGTTTTATTGCAATATAATTGACATATAGCACTGTGTAGGTCTAAGGTGTACAGCGTAATGATTTAACTTATATATATTACAAAATGATTACCATAATAAGTCTGGTTAACACCCATCATCTCATTTATATAGAACAAAAAAAGAAAAAATGTTTTTTCCCTTGTGATGAGAACTCTTAGGATTTACTCACTTAACAATTTAACAAGATTCCATACAGCAGTGTTAATTAATTACAGTCATCATGTTGTACATTACATCCCCTGTACTTACTTACTTTATAACTGGAAGTTTGTTTTGACCACTGTCATTCTCTTCACCCTCCCTCTACCCCCTTTACCTATGGTGACTACAGATCTGATCTCTCTTACTATGAATTTGGGTGTTTGGGTTTTGTTTTGTTTTGTTTTTGTAAGATTACACAAATAAGTGAGATCATACAGTATTGTGTTTCTCTAACATTTCACTTAGCATAACACCTTCACGGTCTATTCATGTTGTCACAAGTGGTGGGGTTTCCTCTTTATGGCCAAGTAATATTCCATTGTGTGTGCATGCGTGTGTGTGTGTGTGTGTGTGTGTGTGTGTGTGTACAAATTCTCTATCTTCTCATCCATCAATGGATACTTAGGATGTTTCCATCTCGACATATTGTAAATAATGCTGCTGTGAACATAGGGGTTCATGTATCTCTTCAACATAGCGTTTTCATTTCCCTTGGATGTATTTCCAGAAGCAGAATTAGTGGGTCATATGGTATTTGTATCTTTAATGTTTTGAGGATTTTCCATACTGTTTTCCACAGCGGCTGTATCAGTTTGCATTCCCAGCAACAGTGCAAGAGGGTTTCCTTCTGTCCACATCCTCGCCAACACTTGTGGTTTCTTGCCTTTTTGAAATAATCATTCTAACAGGTATGAGGTGGCATGTCACTGTGGTTTTGATTTGAATTTCCCTGATGATGAGTATCTTTTCATGCATCTATTGGCCATTCATGTATCTTCTTTGAAAAATGTCCATTTAGGTCCTTTGCTCATTTTTTATTGGGTTATTTGGGTTTCTTGCTAGGGCAAGTTAGGTCTTCACTACAGAGTTGAGGAGAGTTACTAAGAAGGGTTGAGTTCCTTCCAGGACAGATGGAGACTTCACATCCAGATAAACTGTTGTTTGGAGTAAATGGTGCATACCCCTTTTTTGAGGAAAGGTCCAAGTTAAAACAGGAAGTTAAAACTTGAAAGTGCAGACATCCTGGAGGAGAGTTCATGGTGCAGAACACACGTGTCAGAGCTTTGGGGCTGCGGGAGAGCTGGAGAGAAGGGGAGGTCAGCAGGATACAAAAGCTGTCCTTGTGTTCAGTGGTGGCTTTTTTGAGTACATGCCTTTTTTGAGGGCTACACCCCAGGTTTAAGGCTCTGGGGGCAAAGATGTAAACAGAAGAGATTTGTAATATGCGAACTAGTAGCTCAGAAGCAGAATAAAGCCTTTTTTTTTTTTTTTTTTTTTTGGTTTTGTTTTGTTTCAATGGTTGGATAAATCCAGGGATAGGTGAACTTTGCAGAACATCATGGAGTGACCGGAAGGTCCCCTTGAAGGGTAGGAGAAAAGGAGCTGTTCTCTCTGCACTGTGGCCCATGGCACTGTGCATGTAGCTGGCTGGACAGAGGCCTGGAAGATGGAGCCTGCCCATCAGGGACAAGGACAGCTACCACCTGCACAGGAGCCTCTCCCAGCCATCAGGAGTCACAGGCAGTGATGATACAAGGCAGACAGGCACCGGAGCTCAGAGAGAAGTTGAGGACTCTGCTAGGTTCTGGCTGTGTCAGGCATAGACCCCCTTCCCTTCACCCTGTGTGAGTGCTGAGAACCAGCCCTGGCTTCCGTGTGGCCTCAGAACTGTCCTTTCAGGCCCTAGAACGTGACAGTTTTGAACACTGGGTTTTGGAATCCATCAAACAAGCCACTTGTCCACTCTGTCGCCGTGGACAGATCACTAACTCTGTCTGGGTCTCAGTTTCCTCACCCGTGGAGTGGGAATGATGTGGCTCCTGCTCATAAGATCCCTGTGAGGTGTGAGAGAGATTCTATGCAAAGTGCTGGGCACGTATTACTCCATGAGGTGTGGCTGTTTCTGGAGGCCACCTCAGCACATGGCCAGCCAGGCCGCCTGTCAGGGCTGGCTGCTCTGCTTTCTCAACTTCCTCTGTAAAGTGGGAGCAATCGTGGTACCTCCTTCATGTGGCTCTTGTGAGGAATAAATAAGTTAATGTTTTTAAGTAGTCAGAATGGTGCCTGGTACCTAGTGTGTGCTCTGTGATAGTATTATTATTAATATTTATTTTTATTTTTATTATTGTTATTAATCGTATCTTTGATTGATCCCATGACTGTGGTACTTCCTCTACCTGGCAAACCTGCGTCTGACAGGGCCACTGGGAGTTTTGCTGCTGGACACTACCCCACCCACATCCCTCCTGCATGTGTCCCCCTTTTAGTCTTTGAGGCCTTATTCTTGTTTGGGGAGGGTGAGCGTTAGTTGACACCCTGCAGCCCTCATACTTAGGTCTCTGGAATCCGCTCAGGAAGTAGGTACCACTGAGCACCTTACACAGAGAGCACTCAGTGCAGGGAAGTAGGTGTTGGTGAACATATTGGGAGGGTGGGGGAACAGGCTCCCGGTTGGGCCCAGAATTCTAAAGAAACGACCCTCAGGAAGGAGTGCCAGCCCTAGGGCTGCACCGCTGGTGTGGAGTTCAAGATTGCATTGCTGGAGCTCTATTCTGGGGACCCCAGGGCTGCTGCCTCTGCTATGTCCCAGCACCCCTAGCACTGCTCCTGCAGAAAACCTAACCTCCCGCTCCAGGGCACAGGAAGGGGGCATCTGCCACAGCTCCCTAGAGAACAGGGACAGGTGAGAGTACCCAGAGCAGCCCAGTTTCCAGGCCCTGGCTGAGGAGTCCTGCCACAGCAGCCATCCCCAGCGCCCTGTCCTACCCTGAACCCTGCATGCGTCCTCTTCCGTCCTCTTGGGTCAGTTGTGTGACACAACACAGAGAGAAGAGCCCTTTCCAGGACCTTCTCACAGGCTTATTCATGTTGAAAATAAGACTCCTCCAAAGGAGCTCTATCTAGCAGACGCTGGAATAAGTAGGCCTTAGAGGGTTTGTGGGGACAGTTCATGGCGGGCCAGTAGGCAGGCGCTCCCTGGGGCCCTGCAGGAACTGGGTGAGCCAGCAGCCTGGGAGGAGAACCTTCTGGAGGACTGCAGTCAGAGGTCACTGTGAGCTCAGAGCTGGTAGCTGGCGTGGATCAAGAAGCATGGCTCACGGATCATGGATTGCGTGGGGCGGCAGCAGCCATGAGTCTGAGGGTGGCTCCCAGTATGTACTGTCACTGAAGGCCATGCATCCTGCAGTCAGCGGGGCCCGGTGCTTCGAGTCCCAGCTCTGCCCCTTGCTCTCAAGGTGACCTCGGGAAAGTTTCCCTGCCCACACTTCTCTGTAGAACTGAACTAATAAAGGACTGTGGGAAGATTATATGAGGTGATCAAAACAGTGTTCAGTGTGGTGCCCGGCCTGTAGGAAGTCTCCCAACTTTTGTTATCATCATTATCATCATCATAGCACTTGGAATGGGCTGAATATAGGGGTGAGGAAGAGTGAGAAGTCACACAGAGCCCCAGGTTTCTGGCATGGGAGCTGCTGTTGGCAGAGATGACAGTTTCAGAGGGAAGAGGGGGACCCTGAGCAGAGGAGAGTCTGGGCTGTCGACACAGACGGCGAGGAAGCCAAGGGGAAGAACGGTACTGCCCCCGGACTCAGGAAGAGATGGAACAAGAAATGACTGTGGCGTTTCTGGTGCTGCTGGAAGAAGGGAAGGAGGGAGAGGAGGCAGGCAGCTAGGGGGGCTGGGAGAGGATGCAGGCTTGAGAGAGTCTTGGAGAAGCACGTGGTCAGTGGCATCAGATGTTCTTCAGGGGCGGGTGAGATAAGGCCGAAGTGTTTCCACTGGATTTAGTGATAGGAGACAATCAGTGACATCAGTGAGAGAGCTTCTGGAGTGCCATGGGGGCAGGTGCCCAATGGGGAGGAGGCCTCATGAAATGGAAACAGTGGTGTGGATACATCTGAGAGGGCAGGCTTTGCTGGGGTGCTTGCTGTGAGGGGGTGGGGGATTCCATGTGTGGATAGTTATTATTATTTTTTTTTATTGAGAGAGAAAGAGAGAGGCAGGCAGAGAGGGGGTGGGGAGGGGCAGAGAGAGAGAATCCCAGGCATGCTCTGTGCTGTCAGCCCAGAGCCCAATCACCACTCGGGTTCCATCTCACAAACTGTGAGATTATGACAGCCTAAATCACAGGTCAGATGCTTAACTGACTGAGCCCTCCAGTGCCCCATGTGATCAGTAGCTTTTAAACAGGGACACCCTTGGGGCACCTGGGTGGCTCAGTTGGTTAAGTGTCCAAATTCGGCTCAGGTCATGATCTCAAAGTTCGTGGGTTCGAGCCCCGTGTCGGGCTCTGTGCTGACAGCTCAGAGCCTGGAGCCTGCTTCAGATTCTGTGACTCCCTCTCTCTTTGCCCCTCCCCCACTCGTGGTCGGTCTCTCTCTCTCTCTCTCTCTCTCTCAAAAATAAATAAACAAGTAAAAAGTTTTTTATATGGGGACACACTTGAGCACAGGCCTCCCCAGATCATTGCCCAACAACTAGATCCTTCATGGTGCTCACACCATGGTACAAACCTTCTGTGCCCACATCCGATCCTGCAGCCTCTGGTTTGGAAACTTGGGTGGAGGTGGGAGGCGGGACTTAGGAAGCAGGTGGGACAGAGACAAAACTAAATTGGCCATGAGTTGCTAATTGTTGGGCTGTCAGTAATGGGGAGTTACTTGTGTATGTGTTTGAAATTTCCCACAATAAAGGAATTTTAAGACTTATGGTTAAAAAATTATACAGTCACTATTTATATGTTACATAATATCCATATATTTATAACCTCAGATGTCATAATGTTTGTGGAAGTGATGTATAAATGTATATCATGTAGATAACACACACATCTCCAGAACCTGACCATATCCAGTCCTGCACCATCATGTCCCACCTGGGTCTCCACAGGAGTGTCCTAGCTGGCCCTCCTACTCCCGTCCTTGTCCCCACGTTGTGTCCTTCACACAGAGTGCTTCTGCTATGCAGGAGCCAGAGCAAAGCTATCTTGCCCTCAGAGCCCTGACTGCCTATTCCTCTTGCTCCCACCCTTGGCCACTGCTCCCTACACCTTGATTCTGGGAGGAGCATTCTTCCTCCCCTCTCCCTGGACGTTTTCCTTAGTTACGTGAATGGTTTTCTCCATCCCTCACTTCATCCAGATCTGCATCCTGACCTCCCCACACAGTTAGGCAGCACCTACCCCACCCTCACAGCAACCACCCCCTCCCCCTACTTCACTGGCCGCCAGTGCACTCACCACCACCTGTGCATCTGTGTTCTCTTGTTTGTGGACTCTGTCCCTCTGCTAGAAGTAACCTTATTTTGTTCATCATGGATCCCCAGCATCTAGACCACCTGGTAAAGGTCTCCGTAGATAATGAATGAATGAATGAATGAATGAATGAACGAACCTCCATTTCGCAGAAGCGAGAGCTGAGACTTGGCCTGAGTAACAGCAAGGGAAGTTAGGGGCATAGCTGGGACTTACTTGGACCCTGTAGTCTCCGCCCCAGCTCCTGGTGAAGGCCAAGGAATGGGATTCTGAGCAAAGTTGCAAGGAGGACCCCTCATAAGGAGGGAAGTAGGGGGAGGAGGGTGCACTCTGGCTTCTCTAATGGAGGTGAAGTAGCCCCATAGGCTCCTGGCTTCTCTTCTTTGAGAAGCAGGTGGAAGGTTCTTCTCCTGAGAGAGGAAAGCTGGCTGAGGAGTCTGCAGAACCTCTCCATCTGTCCCCGAGGCATCGATGCCACTTCAGCCTCAGAGCTGGACTGGTGACCCACCTTTCCCATCTCATCCCACATGTATCCCCCTGCACCAGCCTGGCAGTCCAGGTCTGGGTGAAGACCCCCCAAGAATGGTGTGCCTTCCTCTCTCACTGGCAACACAGCATCTGATGGGCCCGTGGGAGGAATTGTGCGGGACCCCTGCAGGTGCCGGATCCGCTCCTGAGACAGCCAGCTCCCCCAGCGCACTTAGAATTGAACTCAGGTCCCCAACAGTCCAATCCTGGGGCCCTTCCCAGCCTCTCATGGACCAGACACCATTCTCATGTTGTTTTGTTTTAGTTTTTTTTTCTTAGTTAAATTTGTCCTTCAGTGGGAAATAAATAAATGCTGATTAAAGAAAAGGTGGGAAGACAGAGATGAGGACAAAAAAAGGAGATGCTAAATGAAAAATTGCTTTTCTTTTTTTTAATTTTTTTTTTTTCAACATTTTTTATTTATTTTTGGGACAGAGAGAGACAGAGCATGAACGGGGGAGGGGCAGAGAGAGAGGGAGACACAGAATCGGAAACAGGCTCCAGGCTCCGAGCCATCAGCCCAGAGCCTGACGCGGGGCTCAAACTCACGGACCGCGAGATCGTGACCTGGCTGAAGTCGGACGCTTAACCGACTGCGCCACCCAGGCGCCCTGAAAAATTGCTTTTCTATTAGGGTATCGCTGGGGCTTCTTGTGGCCTAGGGCCGTGCGCTCAGAAGGGGGCGCTGACCCTCTGGTCTGCGGGAGCCTCCACAGCAGACTGGCTTTCAGGAATGGCCCTCGCCACGTGCTTGCTTGGTTGCTTGCTTGTCCAAGTAATGCAGAGAGCGGAACTGACGAAGGTTGCTATATTTAATGTTGATGTTTGCGTCACCGGGGACCACACAGCAGCGTCCGCCTGGGTGGTGCACGGGCTGGGGGCGTTTCTGAAGGACGCTTTAAGAGCACCACTTTCCACAAGGCATTGTGCAGGGGAAGGGAGAGGGCACAACAGAAAGTGAGGTCGTAGGTAGAAAATTGCTTCTGGGATTTCAAATGGCTTCGTCATGGGGCCCTCCCTTGCTGCTGAGAAATCAGTTGATCTGGGAAAGTTCGTTGCAAACCCTTTACTCTGTTGCTTTTGGGTGGAGCTGAGAAACGAATGAAGATAATGAGGCTTTATGACTTTTATTTTTCAGTGTAGGAGTGGGCAGCGTGTGTGTGGGAGGGGTGACCGTGGATACAGTCCCCAGTTCTGACACCGGTTTGGGCTTCCGGAAAAGTCAGATGACTGGCCAGTGAGTCCCAGGCCATCGGCCAGCCTGGAACATGGTCAGCTTGGACTCGGCTGGGCCGGCTTAGAAAGGAGTCAGCTCAAGGGAGGAACGATTTTTGGTTTTGCTCCAACTGACCAGCTAAATTAAGATAATATGCAGAAGGCACTTTCCTGTTGATAATAATGAAAAAGCCACAGGCTGATGGATTTGATGATCCGCAGCCTTCAAGCTTCCGGGTCACAAGGAAACAAGATGAAAGCCCTTGTCCTCCTGAGTCCCGAGCAGTTCAGAGAGGGCCAGCCTCAGAGAAACCCCAGCAGTGACTCGAAGTGTTTTCTGACACCTCATCTGAGCAGCAAACAGAGGGTGTTGGAGCCAAGTTCACCGGAAACTCAAGTGTGTCTCACTTCTCACTTGAGCCCCAGCCCCTCTTCCAGTGAAACCTCCGGGGCCTGGGGTTCGTGGGGTGCAAAGGGGCTCCCCACCTTGGGCCCCATGACCAGCATCTCCCTCCCACTCAGCAAGCACTCTGTCTCTTCCCGACCCCCCTTCTCTCTGGGACCTGCTCAGGGTTTGCTTCTCGCATGGAAGAAGTGAGACCATATGGTTAGAGAAACTCCCAGCAAATACCCCGGGCTTAGTCCCCAGGTAGTGGTGCTCCCAGCCACAATAGCTGACACATACGCTTTTTTCCTCTTTCATCTTTTTCTTTCTCTCTCATTCCTGGCTGGGCCCTCCTCCCTTTTGCCACCTGCACTGGCTTGGTTCTGTGGCTCTGGGAGGTCCATCATTCCTGGCAGGGCCCGAGCCCTCTCTGGCTGACTGCACACATCCGTGACCACAGGTTCCTTGTCTTGGGGACAGTCTCAGTGCTGCAGGCAGGGAGCTGTGGGTACCTGCAGATGTGGCACACTGTGGACCCCTAGTGGTGGGGCCCCGGTGGCCTTGCTGGTGCTGTACACCCTCCTGACTACCACTTGGAGTAAATGCATCCTTAGGAAATCCTAAGGGACCCTGCCCCAGTCCAGCCTCACTTCCGGTCTTCTTGAAAGATTCACATTGGGGCGGCTGGGTGGCTCAGTCGGTTAAGCGTCCGACTTCGGCTCAGGTCATGATCTCATGGTGAGTTCGAGCCCCGCGTCAGGCTCTGTGCTGACAGCTCAGAGCCTGGAGCCTGTTTCAGTCTGTGTCTCCCTCTCTCTCTGACCCTCCCCCGTTCATGCTCTGTCTCTCCCTGTCTCAAAAATAAATAAAATGTTAAAAAAAAATTAAAAAAAAATTAAAAAAAAGAAAGATTCACATGGAGTTTCACCTGAAGGCTTTCCATCTTCCTTCGGACCGACAGGCCAATGCTCTTGTTGGGCAGAGGATGTGGGTCAGAGGTGATGCTGCCAGAGACTGGATTGCTAAAAAGTTTTGTATAAACATAAAATCAATCTTCCACAAATATCCTCTGGCTCAAAACTCTTGAACCTCTGGATGGAGAGGAATTGCAGAGCTCTTACCTCCTACCCCCACCCCCGAGTTGCCTGCTTTCCTGATAGAGCTCTCCTCTCCAGACCCTCCATTGCTTACAGTCTTCTTTCTGGGGCTAAACCTTGAGTGCATGTGCTGTCTTAGTCATTGCCAGCCCAGAGGGTAGGAGGAGTGCAGGCCGCAGGCAGTCCTCAGCAAATATAGTGGGACTCAGCAGGTTCTGAGACCTTGTGGGACCACGGAGACGATCCAGTCCCTGCTCCGGACAGCCTGTGGGACGCTCAGCTCCTGTGCCCCCTCCACAGGTCCTCCCTCATTTCTACCTGGGTGCAAGGGGTCCGCTCTCTTTCAGTGGCTCCTGGAGCTGCCCCTGTGGTTGTCTGCCCCTGGTCAGGTCCTGCCATGGCTTCTGTTGCCTGAGTCGTGCACAGCATCACCTCTCACTGCTCCCAGGTGACTGCCCCCACTGGTTTCTGAACATTGCTGTGGATGTTCCCACACAGGGCTCAGGGCTTCTCAGGGAGGGTACCTGCCTGCCACCCAGTGTTTGAGACTGGTTTGTGAGGACGCTACCACTCACTGCAAAAGCATCCTCTCCTTATGGGCACCTCTCAGATTCACAGTGTAAACCGCTCCTGAGAGACATGAGCATTAGCTGTGGTTTGCTGAGGCCTCTTCTTCTGGTGCTCCTAGTGCTGGCCTGGGCCAAGGGAGAGGCAGGAAGACCTGGTTGGGGCAGCATTCTGACCAGGCCCCTGTGACCTGGGGTCTCTACTCATCACTCCATAGTTCAGGGATCATAAATCAGTTGTTCAGAGAGGTGGTGAGTATGCACTAATGATGACACCTGTCCAAGGACTGACTGTGCTCTCCCTAGAAAGTGAGCTTCCCATCAGGGGAGGTGCCCACATAGGTTGATGCCAGTATGATAAAGGCCATACATTTAGGTGAAATGACATTTGGACAGAGAAAGGCTGGGTAGTTTAGTGTATGGGCTTTGGAGTTGGAGTGAGTTCTGGCTTCTCATCCTGGCTTTGCTCCTCACCAGGTGTGTGACCTTGGGCATGCAGCCTTTTCTTCCCTGAGGCTCAGAGAGGTTGTGGGGGAGACACCAGGGGTTGTGTGGGTGGTGCTACACATAGGCTGGCCACTCATCATAACCGTGATCATAGATGACTTCTGACGTCCCTAATTGCTCCTCCTCCTCCTCTCATGTCCTCCATGAACCCAGAAGTCAGGGCCCAGGCTTCCTCTGCCTCCCTGTGGGTGGCAGCCCACACCCCTGGGGGGTTGCTTACTTCCTTTCAGCCCAGTTCCTGTCCCTAACTTCCCCACCACTCCCACTGCCCTGCCTCCAGAAGAACATAGGCCAGGATTCCCAAAGGCCACAGTAAAAGACAAACATCATCAGGTCTCTTGTTACTGTCTTTATTTCTGGCTTCCTTTGACAAAGTCAGTGAAACAAGACATTCAATGACCCCTCCCCACAGTCCACACACACCAGATGCAGCATTCTAGGCTGCTCTTCTATATATTATTAACTCTTTGATAACATTTTATTTCTTAACTTTAAATACAGGGAAAAACAATAAATTACTTCTTGGCTGAGGGCCAACTGCTGGCTGGCAGACAAGAGCAGCTACTCCAGCCCTCTCTCCTGTCCCCTGTGTCGGCCCCAGGACCCCAATGAGGTAGCAGAATTTTGCACACAGTGCTTATTCCCAGGGACTCCTAAAGCCCAAGTCACTGGGCCCCCAGCTCAAGGTTCTGGTGGTGACAGTCCCTCCCTGTCCCCAGCACAGACAAACAACATTTGTTTAAATAACACACAGTAATAAATAAGGCCAAGAAGAGATATGCCTGAGCCTCTGTCTGCCATAGCTGTCCCCGTATAGAGCAGGTCCACCTCCCATACGTGTCTGCCAAGGTGGCGTCCTTGGTGTAATGCTGCCGTTCCCTCTAAGGAGGGGGCAGTCGTGAGAGGCAGTGCTCTGCCCCCCCCTCCCCCACCCCTGCCCCTGGTTGTTCACAGAACTCAAAGCCCAGATGGAGGAGGGCCCTGTGCACCAAGGCAAGGGCAGCTGAGGTCAGCTAGGCGAGGGCAGGCAGCACAGGCTGAGGTCTAAGCTAAGGAAATCGTGCCCCCCTCCCATCCCCCTGCCATCTCCCCAAGAAATTTGAAACATCTGAAAGAAAAATGAATCTATAACTTAAACGGTCAGGTCTGCCTCTGCAAATATCGATGCTAGGTTTTCATCCTTCATTTGAAATTTCCATGGCGAAAATTTCTCCTTAGATGGTTGAGCAGGTTTTTTACCAACTGGATCACTTCAATTTTGGTGTCTCGGCTGCGCTCACTGGAAATCTGCTGTGGGAAAAAGAGGCCAGGGCATTAATGGGACTCCAGAGCAAAGATGCCCAGCCTCTGCCAGGGGCTTTCCAGGAACTGGCTTATTTAATCCTCACAAAAGCCCCATGGGGCGGGTACTGTTAGTCTGTTAGTGCCCACATTTCACCGATATGGAAACTGAAGCTCAGGTGGGAGTCGGAAGCTCTCAAGACCAGGTCTTGGAAATCCCGGAGGCCATGTTCCTGTTGCCACCGTGGACCCACCCCCCGGGTGGACGCTTGCCTCAGATGCTCAGCTAGGTTCCCCCAGGAGCTTCTAGGGTGAGCCCAGGGCTGGCAGGAGTGGGTGCAGGGTTGAGGGGTACAGGGCAGGGCGCCTTACCCCTGCTGAGGGTTTCTGAGTGCACAGGGCTTTCAGCATCCTCTGGGTCCTTTGGATGGCAGTGCAGTCAGAGACATTGATGAGAGATTCTAGGGCTGCACAGTACTGCTGGGAGAAGAACACGGGGGTGTCAGGCCCTGCTGGGAACCCCCAGCCGTATGGCTTAGGCAGCACCTTCAGTGACTTCACAGGAGGAGGGGGCTGAGAGTCTTGACAGAGGTAGCTTTGGGTGGTGGGGAAGGTCCAAGCTGTGCTTGCGTGGAACCCCTAAGCCTTGCAAGTGAGGAAAGACACACATAAGACCTACAGCCTCAGCCACCTCCCTCCCAGCTTCCAGGGGGTCCTCACCATGCCGGTTGTCAGGTTGACGCTCCACACCATGCTGCCATTGCAGAGGGATACCTGAAGGAGCAAAAAGACAGCAAAATCGCAGGGTAGGTCTCCATAGCGATCAGGCCCCACAGGCAACCCGGTGTAGCACAGAGGCAGGCCTGGGACCCCTCAGTGTTCCTGAACTTAATTTCCTGCTCTGCATACTGAGGGAGATCCATTGTACAGGGTTTGGGGGCTGAGAGAGAAAAATCTGAGTGACACAGCCTTGAGTGAAGCTTCCCATAGCCAAGGCAGCATTGGGTGAGAGAGGAGGGGAGGCCAGGTCAGTCAGATGGGAGGCAGTGGGCACTCGTGTATAAAACTCTATCTTCTGGAGGAGCCCCTGGGTGGCTCAGTCAGTGAAACGTCTGACTTTGGCTCAGGTCATGATCTCGTGGTTTATGAGTTCAAGCCCTGTATCAGGCTCTGTGCTGACAGCTCAGAGCTGTGAGCCTTCTTTCGATTCTGTGTCTCCCTTTCTCTCTGCCCTCCCCCACTCTCGCCCTGTTTCTCTCCCTCTCTCTCAAAAGTAAACATTAATAAAAAAAATTTTTTTTAAACCCTGTCTTCCGAATCAGAAGACACTGCAGTTTGGAATATGGGCACCCGGTGTCACCCAGGCCTGGTTTGAATCTGGCTTTTGTCAACCTTAATGCAGCTTAGTAGAATAGGGTCATCGCACCTGTCTCTTGAGATGGTTGGCAGTGATGAAATGAGATGAAAAGCACAGCACTAACCTTGGCACACAAAAATTACTCAAAGTGTGAGCCATCACCACTGGGGACAGGAGCTGACTACTAGTGAATTTTTCCATAAGAATGGGCTTAACCAAACTACTGCGAATAATGGCCCCATTATTCTGTTCACATCCATTTGGCAAATTCTGAATCGCCCTGGGAGGGTGCTGGCCTCTCTCTGCTAACCTCTTTTCTTGAACAGCTGAGTAGGAGCTGGTCTTGGCAGGCAGGGCCAGGCCAGGGGAACAGGTGGTCCTTGGGGGCTCAGCCAGATCTCTTTATGGGGCCGTCCATTGTGCTATCCCCCAACCGCTGGCCCAGCACCTCTCCCTCATGGCTGGGCCTGTCCTGGTCCATGGGGCTTCTTCAGGCCCCACAGGCCTCTTGGCACGGCCCAACCGTCATGGCCTGAACAATGACCAATTACCCTGCCTGAGAGTTACCCACCCTAGCACCAGTGTACTCACCTGATTCTGGGTGATGTTGACCAGCTCTTCAATGAGCTCCTTGAGCTCCCTCCTTGAGTGAGGGCCCGGGGAGGCAAGGCCACCAAGGCAGGTGAGAGCAATGACCACGGTCAGCCAGAGCGCCATGGAGCCTAGAGCTAACACAGGAGGAGCGAGGAGCAGACACGTAGGCTGGCCTAAGCTGAGTGGCTTGTGGCCTTGGCCTCTTGCGGTAGCTTTTATAGGCCAAGTGTGACGCCTCCCACCCTGGTCTCCGCTTTGTCGGGTACTATCTAGAAACCACATCTTTACTCATCTTGATTTTACTTTGTGGAAAATCCAGTGTCACATAAAGGAAAGAATTTGATTTCTTGTGGACTTAGCAGTGAGGGGGTCTGGGGCAATTTTCAAGATATGGGTGGGCTTACTCCAGCATTAGGGAAGAGGGCAGCCTGGTGTCGGCCAAGCCAGCTGGAGCTCCAGCAGTTTTGCTTGGTGACCGCCCCGAGTGCCTGCGCAGCTCCTGTCCTGAGACCCTTTGGGTCACCAGAAGTGCTAGGCAGACAGTGCTATGACCACAGTCTACCAGATGTGGGAATTGAGGGATTTTATTTTTTCAGTGAAGTGGTCTCTTGCATTACCAGAGTAATACTTGCTTTGGATACAAAATTCAAACGGGATAAAAAGAGAAGAGTGAAGTTCACTCCTTTTCATCTGCCTGATTCCCTGTTGGCCTCACTGTGGAAAGGATGATAAAAAGTTCAGATTCCCAGGTCTCCACTGAAAGATCCAGTCAGAATCAGAGATCCTCCCTGGGACCTTTTCTTTTTAAAGTTGCCTTGATTATAACTTTGAATATGGACAGCCTAAAAACGGGGTGCGCAACTCAGGCCTTCAGCGTGGGCCCGTCCTGATGGGAAACCCTTGACATGCCAGACTGGCACGAGTCAGGACCCAGCCTTAGCCCAGGTTGGAAAGTGTGACTGCTCCCAGTGCCATTGAGACCTGGGGTGGCCACCTCTGCTCACCAGTTATCTGTGGGACAAAGCCCTCCCCCCTGAGGGACCCAAGTTTCTACAGATTGAAGGCTGTGGAGGGCAGCTTCAGGGCCTGCCCCCACTCCAGGATTTCCCTGAACAGCCCTCTCCCTCAGGGACACTGGCCCATAACCTGCTTTTCACTCCTTTCTCTAGAAGTCCTCCAGAAACTCCTGCAACAGAAACTATGTTATTTGCCTGTTGATTACTGATGTCAGCCTGGCTCCTTCACCCACTTCCTCCCCTAAACCAGTGCTTTCCCCTCCAGGCCCCTCTCTGTCTGCTCAGGCTCCCTTTGTCCTACCCTCAGTGAGGCTCAACCTCCTCACAAGGGTCTCTGAAGGGACGAAGGGCCGCTGCTGGGGCTCTTGTTCACAAGCCTCCCAGCCTTGCCCACTCTCTCCTCCCACCCTCTCTTCAGGCCAAACCAAACTTCGCAGCACAATTGTAGGTCCTGAGCCAGCCCCTGCCTCTTGTGTCCCCCCCCCCCCCCCCCCCCCCCCCCCCCCCCCAGTGCCTGGAGTGCTGCCACTAGGCTGTGTGACACCAATGTGGGCCTTAGTTTCCTCATCTGTAGAATTGGGTCTCTGTGTTGAGGGAAGGAGCAGGGAACCACTGTGGGATCCCGGAGCTCTGCGCCAAGAGGAGTCAAGGACCCTCAATCGCGGACCGTGTAAACTGAGGCGGGGAACTGTGGGCAGGTGCGCCCCCGCGCGTGGGAGAAGGCGCGCTGGCCTGACAGTCGCGGCGATGCCCCGCGGAGATAGAGGCCTTATGTAATGAGAGATGGGGCTGATAAACAGGTTCTGCGCGGCTCTGCCCTCCTCCGCGGCCTCGGGCGGTGGCCTTGCGGGTGGGAGCGGACTCCTCGAGGCTATGAGGCGTCCGCCCCCTCCTCGTGTGCTCGCGGGTCTCAGGCCGGGCGCGGGAGCATCCAAGGTGGGAGTGATGGGACCCAGCGCCAGGCGTGACGCGGGCCGCCTACACATGCCGGCACCCCGGTACCCCGAGCGCCTGTGCGCACCGGCGAGGGGGGCGCCCGGCCCGCCGCCTGGCCGGGCATCTGCTGACGCCGAGGACCCTGCCCACCCCAACTCCTGCCTTGCCACCAAGGACATCGGGGCCGCGCCTCCCGGCCGGGTTCAGGAAACCCGTCGTGGCCTTTGGCCCGCAGAGAGACCCCAGCTGGCTACGTAACAAATGCTCTTGTTGGTATTTGATTTTCAGGGGGCTCCATTCACAGACTGGATAATTGCGGTCAACACGAACTACGAACGGGCTGCTCCCTGCACTCGACACAGGGCTTGCTACTGTCCTACAGCCTGAGGCGTGGGCGCCAGATCCTGGCCCCGCAGGTGCAGGACGCGCTCCCGGCCTGGGGGTGGCTGGAGGGGGGAGCCTGCTCCTGAGGCGCGGTGAAGACAAGGGAGGGGCGGGGTCGTGGCCTCTGCGCCTTGCTCTTTGTCCCTGGTCAGGTCGCTGGGGTTGAGATGGCCCAGCCTCGGGACCAGCTCTTTCTGTGCGAAGTTCCTCAAAACATCCTTTCCCAATTTTCTCTCGAGTTGTTTCTCCTATGGAAAGAAAAGATGCCCAGTCAGTGGGAATAAGGGTTAGGCGAATTGTTTTAATAATCTAAAATAACTAATTTAGTAGAATTTTTAAAATTAAAGTTATACATGCACGTAATTTGTAAAAAATCATTCAGGGAGGTTGGTTGTAAAAAATGTCAGTTTTGACTTTCAGTTCCCCGTGGGTCTGTTGGATTTCTGTATGACTGGTGAGCGAGGATCTAAGTGCCCTTCTTTGTTCCTTAGTGTCTTTTGAAAGATGTTTGTATGCCAATCAGTGTTGGACACCGCAGCACCTTCCTCACAAACCAAAGGCAGCAGACTTACTGTCCATGATCAGAACTTCAGATCAGAACTGAGCCCTAAGCTCAGGCTTCTTCTCCTGTACTGCAACCCACAGTGTGCACAGGTGCTGGCTGGGATCCTGGGCACCACACTGTGAGATCCGTGGTGCAGAGGACAAAATAAAAAATAATGCTCTAATACTATTATCGTGCATAACAAGCTCCTCTTTGTCTCTGATCCAAGGGTCTCCCGTCACCTGCCATTATCCATGAACTTGTTAGTTACCTTGTTAACTTGCAAGGGAGATAAAATGGCAGAGCCTTCAGTTGCCGACAAGCAGCCCAGCCCCCTCCCCCCACCCCATTAGCCTCTTCTCTGAGGAGCCATGATTTTAACTGTTTCTTTTGGTATTTATGTCCTCTGTGTTTCTCAATTTTCTTGATTTTCGGGGGTAGGCATTTACTATGGTCTATGATGAATATTTAATTTTCTTTCCTCCTTGCCTTCCTTCTTGCACTTGCATCCTTCCCTTTTTCTCATCCTCCTTATACAGTAGATCAGAGTTCCTGGTCAGTCAGACCCCCTTTTTTTTTTTTTTTTTTTTTTTTACAATTTGCATAATAATACCAATGTATTCAAAGCTGGGACGTGTAGTTAACTACAATTAGATTACTTTTATTTCCCCTCAAAGCTTTTTCTTCTGGAGTTAATAGTTTTTTCCACTTGCTTCATTCTCTTTTCCTCTGTGATTTGACCCTACATTCTTGGCCGCTTATATAAATAGCTTCTCATTAGACTTGGGCAAATGAGTTATTCGCACAATTTCATTTTCTCCAAAAAGTCTGCCCTGGAGCCTGCTGAGTTGCTCTGACTGACCTGGACAGCACCCTCTGACAACTTGCTTGGCTGGCTGTCATCCTGAGGTCTCCTGTCACCCCCCTCCTGAGACTTCCCTTTGCCTCTCTCCTGTGTGACCTTCCTGATCCTTGCATTTCAGGTCTTGTTCTTTGTTGGGGAAACACATCCTAACAACACAGAATTTCAGGCAGGAAATAATTTTCTTTTAGAATTTTTAATGCTTTTGCCATGGTGTCCTATCTTCCAATATTGCTGTTCAGAAGTCCAAATGCATTTTGAATCCACATCTTTTCTAGCTGTCTCTTTAGAAATTTGTAGGAAATTTTCTGGGCTCCCATGCTTCAAATTTTATAGTTACCTTGGGGTAGTTTTGTTTTCCTGTAGGGTGTCAGATGCACAGTGGGTCCTTTTAAACTGAAGAGATGTCATTAAGTTTTGGGCAGTTTTCTTTCTTGAAAAAAAAAAAAAACTTCAATTTATTTTATTTAAAAAGTCTTATGGGGGCGCCTGGGTGGCTCAGTTGGTTAAGTGATCGACTTTGGCTCAGGTCATAATCTCCCTGTTCACAAGTTTGAGCCCCACATTGGGCTTTGTGATGACAGCTCAGAGCCTGGAGCCTGCTTCGGATTCTGTGTCTCCCTTTCTGTCTGCCCCTCCCCTGCTCGCTCTCTCTCTCTCTCTCTCTCTCTCCTGCTCTCGCTCTCTCTCTTGCTCTCAAAAAAATAATTTAAAAAATTAGATGTCAAGTTAGATTAAAAAGTGTAGAGTCTTGCTTTTTAAAAAATAGATTTTTTTAGAGGAGTTAAAAAAATTTTTTTATATGTTTATTTATTTTTGAGACAGAAACACACCATGAGTGGGGGAGGGGCAGAGAGCAAGGAAGACACAGAATCTGAAGCTGGCTCCAGGCTCCGAGGTGTCAGTACAGATCCCAATGCAGGGCTTGAACCCACCAACCGCGACATCATGACCTGAGCCAAAGCCTGATGTTCAACCGATTGAGCCACCCAGGCACCCGAGGAGTTTTAGATTCACAACGAAATTGAACAGAAAGTCCAGGGTTACCATATACTCCTGACCCCGCACATACATAGCCTTCCCAATTATCAATATTCCCTGCCAAAGTGCTACATTTGTTACAAGTGATAAGTCTACATTGACACATCATTATCACCCAGAATTCATAGTTTATTTCAGGGTTCACTCTTGGTGGTGCATATTCTGTGAGTTCTAACAAATGTATGATGGCATGTAACCACTGTTGTAATATCACATGGAGTAGTTTCACTGCCCTAAAAATCCTCTGTAATTCACCTCTTTGTCCTTCCTTCCCTACTAACCCCTAGCAACCAATGATCTTTTTATTGTCTCCGTAGTCTTGCATTTTCCAGAATGTCATATAGTTGGAATCATACAATGTCTAGCCTTTTCAGATTGACTCCTTCCATTTAGTACTATGTATTTAAATTCCTTCATGTCTTTTCATGACTTGGTGTCTCCTTTTTAGTGCTGAATGATATTCTATTATCTGGATGTACCAAGTTCATTGACCCATTCACCCACTGAAGGATATCTTGTACCAGGTTCACTGACCCATTCACCTACTGAAGGATATCTTGTTTGCTTCCAAGGTTTGGCAATTATAAATAAGGCTGCTATTAAACATCTGTATGCAGGTTTTTCTGTGGACATAAGTTTTCAATTCATTTGCATAAATACCAAGGAAAGTGATCCCTGGATCATATGTTAAGAGCATGTTTCATTTTGTAATTGTCAAAGTGTCTTCCAAAATGGCCACACTATTTTGCATTGTCACTTGGCAACAAATGAGAGAGTTCCTGTCGCTCCACATCCTCATGAAATTTTGGTGATGTCAGCAGTTTGGATTTTAACCCTCCTAATAGGTATGTAATGGTAGCTCACTGTGGTTTTAATTTAATTTCCTGATAATATATGATGTTTTCATGTACTCATTTACCACCTGTATAACTTCTTTGGTGAGGTGTCCATTAAGATGTTTGGCCCTTTTTAAAATTGGGTTGTTTTCTAATTGTTGAATTTTTGGACAATACTTTATGTCTTTTGCAATATTTTCTCCCAGTTTGTGGCTTGTGCTCATTCTCTTAACAGTATATTTTGCAGGCTAGAAATTCTTACTTTTGAATTTCATGAATTTCAATGAAGTCCAGCTTGTCATTTCTTTCTTTCATATATTGTGCCTCTGGTGTTGCACATAAAAAGTCATCACCAAACCCAAAGTCATAGACATTTTATCCTATATTATCTTATAGAAGTTTGATAGTTTGCATTTTATATTTAGGTCTGTGATCCATTTTGAATTAATTTTTGTGAAACATGTAAGGTCTGTGTCTATTTTTTGGGGGGTGGGATGTGAATGTCCAGTTCCATTGTCATTTATTGAAGATTATCTTTCTCAAGTGAATCACCTCTGTTCCTTTGTCAAATAACAGTTGACTGTATTTATGGCGGTCTGTTTCTGGGCTCTTTATTCTGTTTCTTTGATCTACCTGTGTATCTTTTTCCAGTATCACACTGTCCTGATTACTGTAGCTTTATAGTAAGTCTTGATACTGGGTGGTATCAGTTCTTCAACTTTTTCTTCTCCTTCAATATTGTGTTGTCTATTCTGAGTCTTTTCCCTTTCCATCTAAACTTCAGAATCACTTTCTTGATGTCTACAAAATAACTTTTTGGGATTTTGATTGGGATTGCATTGAATCTGTGGATTAATTTGGGGAGAACGACATCTTGACAATATTGAGTTTTCCTGTCCATGAACTTGGCCATCTCTCCATTTATTTAGTCCTTTGACTTCTTTCATCAAGATTTTCTAGTTTTTCTTATATAGATCTTATACATATTTGTTAGATTATATATATATATATATATATATATATATATATATATATATATAGTATATATGTGTATTTAAAAATAATTTTTTTAATGTTTATTTATTTTTGAGAGAGTGACAAAGCACAAACAGGGTAGGGACAGAGAGAGAGGGAGACATAGAATCTGAAGCAGACCAGGCTCTGAGCTGTCAGCACAGAGCCCCATGTGGGGCTTGAACCCATGAACCATGAGATCATGACCTGAGCTAAAGTCGGACGTTCAACCAACTGAGCCATCCAGGTGCCCCTGTATATGTTTATTTCATTTTGGGGTTGCTAATATTGTGTTTTTAATTTCAAATTCTACTTGTTTATTACTGGTATATAGGAAAATGATCAGCTTTTGTGTGTTAACCTCGTATCCTGAAACACTGCTATAATTGCTTTTTTGTTTGACTTTTTTTTTTTTTATTCATTCTTGGATTTTGTACTTTGATATCATGTCATCTTCAAACAAAGACAGTTTGAGTTTTTCATTCCTAACCTGTATACCTTTTATTTGCTTTTCTGGTTTTGTTTCATTAGCTAAGAATTCCCGCATGATGTTGAAAAGCAATAGTAAGAGGGGATATCCTTGCCTTCTTCTGGATTTTGTGGAAGAGCTTTGAGTTTCTCACCATGAAGTATGATGCTAGCTACGGGTTTTTGTATTTTTTTTTTAAATCAAGTTGAGGAATCTCCCCTCTATTCTTAGGTTATTGAGACTTTTTATCATAACTTGGTGATAGATTTTGCCAAATGCTTTTTCTGTGTCTATTAATATTGTCATGTGGTTTTTCTTCTTTAGACTGTTAATGTAATGGATTATATTAATTGATTTTTGAATATTTAACCAGCCTTGCCTATCAGAGATAAATACCACTTGGTTATGGGGTATAATTCTTATTATACATTGTTAGATTCACTTTACTAATATTTTGTTGAAAATTTTTACAACTATCTTCATAAGAGATATTGGTGTGTAGTTTTCTTAATGTGTTTGTCCATTTTGGTATTAGGGTAATGCTGACCTCATAGAATGAATTAGGAAGTATTTGCTCTACTTCCATTTTCTGAAAGAGATTGCAGAGAATTGGTATAATTTCTTCCTTAAATGTTTGGAGAATCCACCAGTGAACCCATCTGGGCCTGGTGCTTTCTGTTTTAGAAGATTATTAATTATTATTAAATTTCTTTAATAGATATAAGCCTATTCAGTTTGCCTGTTTCTTGTTATGTGAGTTCTAGGTGATTGTATCTCTCAAGGAATTGATCCATTTCATCTATATTACTACGTTTGTGGGCATTGGGGCACCTGGTTGGCTCAGTCTGTTGAGTGTTAGACTTTGGCTTGGGTCATGATCTCATAGTTCGTAAGTTCGAGGCCTGCTTTGGGCTCATTATTGTTGGCACAGATCCTTGATCCTCCTCTCTCTTGGCCCCTCCTCTGCTTTTACTCTCTCTCTCAAAAATAAACATTAAAAAAAAATTGCGGGCATAGAATTGTTCGTTGTATTCCTTTCTTATCCTTTTAATGTCTGTGGGGCCTGAAAAAAAAGAGTCCATGGTGTCTGTAGTGATATCCCTCTTTCACTTATGTTATTAGTAATTAATGTCATCTATTTTTCTCTTGGTTAGCCTGGCTAGAGGATTATTGACTTTATTGATATTTTCAGAGAACCTGGTTTTGGTTTTATTGATTTTCTGTACTGATTTTCATCTTCAATTTCATTGATTTCTATTCTTAGTCTCATTATTTCTTTTCTTCTGCTTTCTTTGGATTTAATTTGCTCTTCTTTTTCTAGTTTCCTAAGGCAGAAGATTAGATGTTTGATTTTTTATCTTTCTTATTTTCTAATGGATGTGCTTAATGTTGTAAATTTTCCTCCAAGCACTATTTTCACCACATCCTACAAATTTTGGCAACTTGAGTTTTCACTTTCCTTTTAGTTCAAAATAGTATTTAATTTTCCTTGAGATTACTTCTTTGACCCATGTATTATTTAGAAATTTTTTGTTTAATCTCCACATATTTTGGAATTTTTCTACTCTCTTTCTTTTATTGATTTCTAGTTTAATTCCATGAGAGTTAGGCATTGTATGATTTCTACAGATGGTGCCCAACTTACAGTGGTTTGACTTCTGATTTTTTTGACTTTATGGTGGTATGAAAATGATACACATTCAGTAGAAACCACACTTGACATTTTCAATTTTGACCTTTCCCCAGACTATCGTTTTGTGGTACTCTGCTGTCTTGTGATGCTGAGCAGGGGGGATGAGCTGTAGCTCCCAGTCAACCACACAGTCACAAGGGTAATCGAAGGATGCGCTTAAAACCATCCTGTACTCAAAGAGTCATTCTGTTTTTTTGTATTTTCAGGATAATGTGCAATAAATTATATGATACATTCAACAGTTTACTACAAAATAGGCTTTGTGTTAGATGATTTTGCCCACATGTGGGCTAATGTAAGTGTTCTGAGTGTATTTAAGGTAGGCTAGCCTAATCTATCATGTTCAGTTAGTTAGGTATATTAAATGCATTTTGGACTTACTTTTAACTTACAATGAGTTTATCAGGCTGTAACTCCATCCTGAGTTGAGGAAGATCTTTATTCTTTTTTTTTTTTAATTTTTTTAACGTTTATTGATTTTTGAGACAGAGAGAGACAGAGCATGAACAGGGGAGGGTCAAAGAGAGAGAGGGAGACACAGAATCCGAAACAGGCTCCAGGCTCTGAGCTGTCAGTACAGAGCCTGATGCAGGGCTTGAACCCACGAACCACAAGATCATGACCTGAGCTGAAGTCGGACGCTTAACCGACTGAGCCACCCAGGCGCTCCGGAAGATCTTTATTCTTATAAATTTGTTAAGATATGTTTTGTGGCTCAAAATGGTGCTCTGTCTTGATGAACTTTTTGTGTGAGCTTGAAGAGAATGTGTATCCTGTTGCTGAATGAAATAGTCTATGGATGTCAATTAGGTCCAGTTGATTGATGGTGCTCTTGAATTTAACTCTGTCCTTACTCATCTTCTGCTTACTGGACTTATCCATTCTGATAGAGAGGTGTTGAAGTCTTCAGCTATAATACTGGATTCATCCAATAGCCTAGTTCTAACAGCTTTTGTCTCATGCATTTTGAAACTGTTTTGTTAGAAGCATGGTATTAAGGACTGTTATACCTTCTTGGAGAATTGACTCCTTTATGATTATGTAATGCCCTTTTTTATCCCTGATAACTTTCTCGCTCTGAAGGCTGCTTTGTGTGAAATTATTATTAGTATTAATATAGCTACTCTTGCTTTTTTTTAAAATCAGTGTTATCATGGTACATTTTCCTCTATCTACTAACATTTATCTAGATTTGTCTTTATATTTAAAATAGGTTTAGGGGCGCCTGGGTGGCGCAGTCGGTTAAGCGTCCGACTTCAGCCAGGTCACGATCTCGCGGTCCGTGAGTTCGAGCCCCGCGTCAGGCTCTGTCTGGGCTGATGGCTCGGAGCCTGGAGCCTGTTTCCGATTCTGCGTCTCCCTCTCTCTCTGCCCCTCCCCCGTTCATGCTCTGTCTCTCTCTGTCCCAAAAATAAATAAAAAACGTTGAAAAAAAAATTTAAAAAAAAAAAAAAATAAAATAAAATAGGTTTATAATTGGGTCTTGTTTCTTGACCTACTCTGACAATCTATAAATAATTGGTGCATTTAGGCCATTGGTGTTCAAAGTGATTATTGATGTAATTGAATTAATATCCACCATAATTGTTACTGATTCTATTTGTTGTCCTTGTTCTTATTTTTGTCCACCAATCTTTTTCTGCCTTTTGTGGTTTTCTTAATGTTTATTTTTTATTTTTGAGAGAGCGCACGAGCAGGAGACATACAGCAGAGAGCCTGGTGTGGGGCTCGAACTCAAAAACTGTGAGGTCATGACCTGAGGCAACCAGGTGTCCCTGCCTTTTGTGGTTTTAACTGAGCACTTTAGATTATTCATTTTTCTCTCCTTTATTAGTACATCAGTTACACTTCTCTTTTTACTTTTTTTTAGTGATTGGTCTGTAGTTGGTAATATACATTTAGAATTAATCCAAGTCAATTTTTAAAATAACCCTATATTGCTCCATGGATAGTGTGAGTAACTTACAATAATACTAAATCCCCCCTTCCATTCCTTCTCTCATTGTTGGCATTCATTTAACTTATATATAAGTATGTATGTGTATACATATATGTGTGTGTATACACTTATATAGTCTTACATATAAGTAAAAATAATCAAATATGTTGTTGCTTTTACTTCAAACAAATTATGTTAGGTGAAGAATAACAACAATAAGTGTTTTTATTTTGCCTTCACTCTTCCTTCTCCAATGTTCTTCCTTTCTTTATATAGATCTGAATTTTGTCATTTTTCTTCTGTCTTAAGAATTTCTTTCTTTCTTTTTTTAATTAACATTTCTTGCATGGCAGGTCTACTAGAAACAGATTGCCTCAAATATTTTTCTGTTTGAGAAAGTCTTTATTTCTCCTTCAGTTTTGAAGTATAATTTTACAGGGTGCAGAATTTTATATTCATGAGGTTTTTTCCTCTCAACATTTAAAATATTTCAGTTTGCTATCTTCTTGCTTTGCCTTTTAAAGAGAAGTAGGTGTAATTCTGATCTTTGCTCTTCTATAGGTGAAGTATTTTTTTCTCCTCTGACATCTGTTAGGATTTTTTCTTAATTTTTGGTTTTCTGAAGTTTGAAAATGCTATGTCTAGGTAAATTGGGATGGGGGCATTTTTTATGCTCGCTGTTCTTGGAGCTTCCTGGATCTGTGGTTTGCTGTCTGACATTAATTTGGGGAATTTTTAGTCATTATTTCCAGCATTTCTTCTGTTCCCTTCTCTCTTTCCTCTGCTCTTGGAATTCTGATCATGCTTCGGTTACACTTTTGGTAGCTGTCCCACAGTTCTTGGATATTTTGTTTTTGCTTTTTTTCCCAGTCTTTTATTCTTTTTGCTTTTCAGTTTTGGTGGTTTCTGTTGAGAAACAGGCAGACTCAGAGATTCTTTCCTCAGCTGTGTATAGTCTATCAATAAGCTCATCAAAGACATTTTTAATTTTTGTCAGTGTTTTTGAGCTCTAGCATTTCTTTTATTGTTTGTTCTTAGAATGTCTATTTCTCGGAGTGCCTGGGGTGGCTCAGTTAAGCGTCCAACTTTAACTCAGGTCATGATCTCACTGGTTTTGAGTTCGAGCACCATATCGGGTTCTGTGCTGACAGCTCAAGCCTGGAGACTGCTTCGGATTCTGTGTCTCCCTCTCTCTCTGCCCTTCACCTGCTCATGTTCTGTCTCTGTCTCTGGAAGATAAATAAACTTAAAAAGAAGAATGTCTATCTGTGTTTATATTGCCTATCCATTATTGCATGCTGTCTACTTTGTCTATGAGGACGCTTAGCATCTTAAATCATACTTGTTTTAAACTTCTAGGCTGACCATCTCAATATCTCTGCCATATGTGAGTGTGGTTTAATGCTTGCTGTCTTTTCTGTGTTTTGTGACGGGAGAAGTATTCTTATTGGGCCCATGAGTAGCAGGATTTCCTCTTAGTTAGCCTGTACTTCTGTACTGCGAACTTCACACATGCTTCTCAGTCCCCCTGGACCTTCCATGGGACAGGACTGCTGGAGTGGGCTGAAAATCAGGTATCTCCCTTCCTCCACGTGGAAACCTAGAGCCTACTGGAGCTGGGTATTTCTCTTCCCCCCCAGGCCAGTTAGGCTCTGATAAAACTCCAGCAGGTTGTTGGGCTTTGATTAAATAGTTTCTCCTGAGAGCAGACATTATTAAGAAGAAACACAGTGCTCTGGCATGTTTCAAAATGTTTCATTTCCCTTCACTCTGCTGGAAGCACAGAGGATTGTTCTCTTGTATTCACCAAGAAAATGGTGAATTACTGGAGGCACACCTCAGAAAAGTCTGGGGGTGGGGCCCTGATGACTGGGGCTCTCAGATTTTAATCTCCGGCTTGTCTATGATGAGCCTCCAGCAACTCATCAGTTAGAGTTCAAGTTTCTCTACCTCAACACTGGTTCCTGCAGAGTATTTTGATTTTTACTTCTAATTTTGCAGTTCCATTCACATGGCTCAAAAATCAAAACTGTATATATGAAAAAATTCAGTGGGATGCATCAACCCCACTCACAAATAATCACTCTTATTAGTTTTTTGGTATATCCTTTCTGAGTTTATAAGAAGGTATGGATACATAGTTTTATTTTTTTCTCATTCCTGCATATGCTGTAGCATCCTGTACACCTTTTGCAACTTGCGTTTTCTCACATATCTTTATTTATTTGTTTATTTTAGAGATTGAGAGTGTGTGAGCAAAGGAGAGGGGCAGAGGGAAGGAGAGAGAGAGAATCCCAAGCAGGCCTCACACTCACTGCAGAGCTTGACGAGGCACTTGATCCCATGACCCTGAGATCATAACCTGAGCTGAAATCAAGACTCGAAAGCTCAACCAACTGAGCCACCCAGGCACCTCTCTCACGTATCTTTATAAGAAGATATTTCTATATTCACACTTAGAGATCTTGGAACATTTTTAAAAATTATTTTTATGATGTTTTTCTCTCCATTCTTTCTCTTCTCTCTTACTGGAACTACCATTTTCTTATTATATACCTCCTGGAGTAGTGCTTTTATTTTATTTTTTCTGTTTTTTTCCTTTAAAAAATATTGTCTTCTCTGGGATATTTCTCTAAGATTATATTCCATCCCAAGGGTATTGTATTCTTCTCTGAATATGAATGCATGTCTAATGGCACCATGTTTTTGTTTCACTGATGGGATACCTTAGCAATCTGAGAACTTAAAAGTTTCCCTCTTCACGTGTAGTCTTTATTTCTTTAACATTTTTTCTTTTTAATTTAATTTGATCTTTTTCTTTCATGTTATAGGCTTTCCCTGGATGCCAGGTGATCCTGGATTCCCTGCTCATATTGAGGAGTGGGGGACTAACAGCAATTTGGAAACCTGAGAGAGAGAGAGAGAGAGAGAGAGAGAGAGAGAAAGTGTGTGTGCGTGTGCGTGTGTGTGTGTGTGTGTGTGTAGGGGGGAGGTTCACTGCAGGGCCATTGGCTTGTGTTTCACAGTGTGGTGGAGCGGGGAACCTCCCATGCCAGCTTCATTTTTTGGCTGACAGGGCAGATTCCCCAGAAGAGAATCTCCCTATCTCCAGTGTGGCTAACGGCATTTTGGCCGCCAGGGGCAGGTAGAATGCGGGGCGAGGGGGATCTCAGCATCTGTTAACTGTTTACTTAGTGCCCTGATTTCAGCACAACTAGGCCACAGTCAACCGTGCCCAGTGTTTCTTTCTCCAGATACCCTCTTCAGAGAAAAAATAGTTCTGTCTCTACTGGAGTGGAGTCCTTTAACTCTGAGGAATGGAAATGGGGATCTAACTGCCTTTTAAGAAAATTACTTATTGTGGGGAGAGTACGGGCAGGGGAGGGGCAGAGAGAGGGGGACAGAGGACAGAGGGGAACCAGGCTTTGTGCTGACAGCAGTAAGCCAGTGTGGGGCTTGAACTCACCAACCACAACACCATGACCTGAACTGAAGTCCAAGGCTCAACCAACTGAGCCACCCAGGTGCCCCTCTAATTGCTTTTTAAACCAAGTGTCAACCTGTTTTCACCACTCCTCATCGAGAAGTACTTGGTCTTCTGCAAGTTCCTGAGCATTGTTAGGGAATCTCTACATCATTTTAGGTCCCAGCTTCTCTGTGGCTGGTTTGGGATTCACTGTTGTTGGGTTAGCCACACAGTGTCCCTCCTGTCAGTCTGCTTTCCACCTTTCAAAAAGCTGTTGTTATTGTCTTTTTCTCCCATATTGGTGTGTTTACATCTTTTAAAAATTTGGCTCCTATCATTTTGCCAAATCATCAGGTGGGAGATAATGTGTCCATTCCATTGAATTTACTTGGAATATATGTTTTCAACGTAGGGAATTTGTTGAAGGGACCAGCAATGAGAAGCAAGCATGAATCTTTGCACCTGTGGCACTGATAACACCTTAGTGACTACTTACAGTCCTTTTAAAAGCACATTTATATTTTACAGGATAATACATTTTATAACTTTTACCACCTTATTTCACTTAAAATGTATAAAGAGCATTTTCCTATGTCAGTATTCTGCACTTTAAAAAATTACACAAAAATGTTATTGTGTGAAGTGCAGATGTGCAAATAAAGAAAAATCCCCCACAACCCCAGCATCCAGAGGTAATAATCACTGTAACATCTTGGTGTCTGTCATTCTCACAGGTGGATCTGTATATGATAAGTACTTTATTCCTGAACTAAAAATGAAATCTTTGCTTTGTAAGTATTCAACCTAGTATGGAAGATGTATTTTATTTTTGTATTTTTATTTTATTTTGAGAGAGAGTGTGTGTGACCAGGGGAGAGGAGGAGGAGGAAGAGGAGGAGGAGGAGAAGGAGGAGGAGGAGAGAGAGAGAGAGAGAGAGAGAGAAAGAAAGCAAGCAAGCAAGCGAGCGATCTCTATGGTCAGTGTGGAGCCCAACACAGGGGTTAGATCCCACAACCCTGGGATCATGACCTGAACCAAAATCAAGAGACAGACACTCAACTGACTGAGCCACCCAGATGCCCCTTGAAGACATATTTTAAATAAATAAGTATGAATACTTCACACAACAATTATAAGTTCATTCATTCATTAAGTAAATGTTTATTGTGTGCTTACTGTGTGTCAGGCACTAAAACAAAACAATAGTCCTTACCTGAGAGATACATTCTAGTAGGTGGAGACAGATGTGTATCTCCATATATCTCCATCTTCATTTATCTATATAGTTGTATTGGATATAGAATTCTTGGCTGCAATCTTTTTCATTCAGCACTTTTAGTTTGTTATCCCAGTGGCTTCTGGCCTCCATTTTTTTCCTAAGGAGAAATCAGCTATTCATTTTATTGAGGCCATTTTGCTGCTTTCTCTTGACAGTTCCAGGATTCTTTTTTTTTTTTTTTTTTTTTGACACTTTGTGATGCATCTAAATGTAAATATCATAGAGTTTTTTATTTTTTTAAATTTTTTGAAGCAGGGGCACACGTGAGCAAAGGGCAGAGAGAGAGAGAGAGAGAGAGAGCAAGAGAGAGAGAAGTGGGACTCACCTGAAGCAGGGCTCAAGCTCACCTTATGTGGGACTCGAACTCATGAACTGTGAGATCATAACCTGAGTTGAAGTCATATGCTTAACAACTGAGCCACCCAGGTGCCCCTGGTTTTTTTTTTTTTTTCATTAAGTTTTTTAAAATTTATTTTGAGAGAGAGAGAGTTAGTGAGCATGTGTGAGGGGGAAGAGGCTGAGAGAGAAGAGAGAGAATCCCAAGTGGGCTCTACACTGTCAGCATGGAGCCTGATGTAGGGCTCACACCCATGAACCAGCAGATCATGACCTGAGCCCCAACCAAGAGGCAGACACTCAACCAACTGAGCCACCCAGGCACCCCTCTTTTAGTTTATCAAAAATTAAGATATAATTGACATATTACATTTAGTTTCAGGTGTATGACCTAATGATTCAGTATTTGTTTATATTGCAAAATGATCACTACAATTAGTCTAGTTAACATCCGTCACCATACATAGTTACAAAATCATTTTTCTTGTGATGAGAACTTCTAATATCTATTCTTTTAGCATCTTTCAGATATGCATGACTCTATGCTAACAATAGTTACCATACTGTACCTTACATCCCCATGACTTAATTAAAATTTTTTTTAATGTTTGTTAATTTTTGAGAGAAAGAGAGATGGAGTGCAAGCAGGGCAGGGACAAAGAGAAACAGAGACACCGAATCTGAAGCAGGCTCCAGGCTCTGAGCTGTCAGCACAGAGTCCTGTGTGGGGCTTGAACTCACGAACCGTCTGATCATGACCTGAGCTGAAGTCTGATGCTTAACCAACTGAGCCACCTGGGCTCCCCTTATTTATTTTATAATGAAGTTTCTACCTTTTGATCCCTTCACCCATTTGCCACTTTGTTTTTATTTTTAGATTCCACACATAAGTGAGATCATACAGTCTTTGTCTTTCTCTGACTTACTTCACTTAGCATAATACTGTCAACTTCTATTCATGTTGTTTTAAGTGGCAAGATTTCCTGCTTATTTATGGCTGATATAATAATATAGTATAATATAATATAATATAATATAATATAATAGTAATATTCCAGTGTGTGTGTGTGTGTGTGTGTGTGTGTGTGTGTGTGATGTTTGTAAAATTCATGCATCTATAAGTGGATGTGTAGGTTGCTTTCATGTTTTGGCTATTGTAAATAATGCTGCGGTGAACATTGTGGTGCATATATCTTTTTGATATTTTGCTTGACTTTCTGTGTGTGTTTCTGTCAGGCAGGTGGAACAGCTACTTGTCCTATACTTGAAGGAACAGTCCTGTGTATGGTCATCCCCAGTGCCTGTCCTGGAGGGACAGGTGAGATTGGAGTAGGCATGGGCCGGGGTGGTCCTGAGGCTCTCCACACAGAGGTACCCTGATAGGACAGCTGAAGCTGAGATGGGTTTAAGCTGGGGGGTTCCCAGGGCTCTCCATGCAGAGGGTGCCTTGGTAGGACAGCTGCAACTGATGTGGGTGCAAGCCAGGGTGCCCTGGGGTACTCCAGGCAGGGGGCATCCCAGTGGAGTGGCTGGAGTCGGGGTGGTCCTGCACACAGCAGGTGCCAGAGCAACTCATCTGTAGCCAAACTAGTGTGGGCTTGGGTGTTCCTGGGAGCCCTGCAACTGTGTCACCTTGGCAAGATGGCTGCAACTGTAGTGAGTGCTGAGCAGAGGTGTCCTGGTGTGTGCCGTGCTAGGGACACCTTGGGGGATAGTTTGGGCTGGTGTGGGATAAAGGCCTGGGGCTCATTGAAGAAGCAGGCTGGGTAAGGTGCCCAGACCCTCCTCCCATCCACCTTATCAGGGTGGAGGGGCACATGAACATCGGTTTGAGCCAGACCCTCTGAGCCAGAGAGAGTTCCAGCAGCTTCCCTGCCCTGTGGCGGAGTTCTGGGACTTGATATTTCATATTCAGGTTGCTTAATTAATTAATGTTTGGTTGTTTGTTTTGAGAGAGGGAGAGAGAGAGCACAGGCAGGGGAGGGGCAGAGAGAGAGAGGGAGAGAGAATCCCAAGCAGGCTCTACACTCAGCTCGGAGCCTGATGCTGGGCTCTGTCTCACAACTGTGAGATCTTGATCTGAGCTGAAATCAAGCATTGCATTGTTAACCGACTGAGCCACCCAGGTGCCCCATCTAATTGCTCTTTTAAATCAAGGGTTTTTTTTCTGTATCGCAGAGCAGCTGAATCTGCTCCTGGTCTCTCAGTATGCTCCCTCACAGCTGAACTTCGTAGGGTCAGCGGTAAGGTTTCACTTCTATTGTGCAGAAGCTGTTCATTCAGCCCTGGGTTCTTTTTCAAGAGAAATCTTTCTACAAATAGGTATGAATTTGGAGCATCCATGGAGGAGGGGAGTTGAAGGTCTTCCTACATTGACATCTTAGACCTGAAGCCTCCTTTCCTGGACTTTGTAAAACTGTATTCTCTGCTATGTGTGGTCACTGAATTCTCAGCTTGGTGCTAAGTAAATGATTGTACAGAGATTTCATTTAATGTCTTGAACTAAAAAATTTCCAAGCCTTAGTTGAAAGGCTGTGCATTTGTCTGTGGGACTGGGAGAATTTGTTCTGTCGTGTCCTTGGTGCTCCAGCAGGCAGTTTGCAAGGCCTTAGCCTTCACACGTTGTGTGAGTGGAGTTTAAAGGTCAGAGCTTAGGGTCTTCTCAGCGTCCTCCTGAGCATTCACGAAACTGTGACTCACACACGAACCTGTAGACTCCCAGGAATGTGTGGTGGCATGTCAAAGCTCCCACAGGCCTCTCCTTGTCTGATTTTCTTCTTTTAGGTGTTTTGGTTACCCTGTTGCCGGCCCCACTTGGTCATGCTACCCCAGGCTGCTGCAGTGCTTGCCCGCTAAGAGGGATAGCCTACCGCAGTTAGGGCTGTTTGCCAGAGTCCGTTCAAATAAAGATCAGCCCTGAGGATGGAGATTTTCAGTGAGCTGCCACGCAGCTCAGCAGTTCTCTGGGGCAAACGGTTTTGGAGACTTCCAGTCTATTCTGGCCCCTCCAGTCACTGCTGGTTTTCATAGGTACTGTAGTCATGGGGCTTCTGGTTTTCAAAGCTACCACAGAGACAGGGGGTGGGACAAAGCTACCGGCCTTTCTCGCTGAGATTGTTTTGCTTGAATACACACCTCTTGGCTTAATGCAGGCCATTAGTTAATTTCCAAAGTGCTGAAAAAGTGTAACAGCTTTGGCCATCATTCTCATGGCTCTTATGGAGGAGATTTTTGTCAGTCCTTACTATTCTTATTCCCCCCCCGGCCCCGCTCCCCCACCCGTTATTCCCTCCCTTTACTTTGCTAAACGAAGTAGAAATCCTTTATATACTAAAACTGTAAATATACAGATACTTTGGATTCAGCACGATACTTCAGGGTTGTTTTTTAGTCTTCCCCCTTTCCTAATGATATACAAACATTTCTCTAACAGAAACTTGGCTCTTATCATCTACAATACATGTGTATTTCTCTGATTTGTGTATATAAAGTGGCTTCAGAGTTGGTGAGCCACCCTCCTGTGAGAAACAGAGAATCGGTTTACTCTTTCAAAGATGACTGACCGGTGTGTTGAGAACACAGTGCCGGGGGCAGGACCGACCAGCGAAAGCATTTAGGTAGCTCCTCAGATGATTCACGTTAGAGATGATGGTGGCTGGGGTCAGGGCAGCGGTGGTTCAGAAGGTAAGCCGTGGTCGGATTCTGGCTACATTTTGAAAGTTGAGCCCATAGTTAAACCGGTGGGTTAGATGTGGGGTATGAGATAAAACATGAAGGATGATGCCAAGATTTTTGCCTGAGCAATGGAAAGAATGGAGTTGCCATTAACTGAAAGCCTATGGGAGGTGGAGGTTCTGGGGGAAAGACTGTCATTTTAAAGTTCAGATGTCGGTTAGATATTCAAGGGCAACTAGATGTCCAGTAGGCAGCTGACTCTGAGTCAGGAGTTTAGACAAGATCTAGACTGGACACACTTTTGAGAAGTCAGCACCTAGAGGGTTGCGGAGAGAGCTGTCAGTGCCCTGCCTCTGTTGTAAGAACTTCGCATGTGCTCCAGCCTACTTCTGTCTGCGGCTGTTACCTGTATCTTGTCAAAAGGCTTTTCTTTCCTACTTTTTGTTTTTAAACCGTGAAAGGCAGCTCAGTGGAAGGTGCACATGGCAAGCCACTCGCTAACCCGAGCTGGAACGGCTAGTGTGGGGGAGACAGAGAGGAGGGTTACTGTGTAGGAGGAATTTCACTATCATTAATGGAATCACTGCTATCTATTGGCTCAGTGGAATCTTTTTCTTTTTGTGCAACTTTAACAAGGAACCTATCCAGTGACATTTGCTTTTGCCTCCTTTTGAGGATTTTGCGGAAATGTGACATTGCATTGTCGTGAAACAGATTCATAGCTCGTACGCTTCATTGGGTGGTGCTTTTCTACAAAATGTTGCACTGCTTCCCACCTTTTACACATCTCACTAATCTCATTCGAAGTGAGGGATTCTTCTTTTACTCTTCCTCCTCTGCAGACCAGACACAGATGTAGGCTTTTTATAAAATCTTGTAATTTCAGCCACTCACATACTTCATTTTTACTTCTTTAGGATATCCTTCTTCCACTGTAATCATCTCCTTCTTACTGCCTTTCTTTTCACCCTTTTTCTGCATGGGGGCCATTGTATACACTCGCATGGATGTTGACTACAGTAGTGAATACAGTACAGTATTAATAAACTCTTGTCATGTACTGTACTTCATGTTACTGGCAATAAGGCAACAGAGGAAAGGGTCTATGTCTGCAGGCAGCCTGACCTAGAACGAAGCAAAGTATTCCTAAGGTTACTCTTGTATGGAAAAGCAAAGGACTGTCCAGAGATGCTTTGAAGTGACAAAAAATACACTCAGCTAGTTGTTGGCACCTTCCAACATACTGAAAAATCAACGATTTCTGCCAAACACCACGGCCTGAGACCAAGCATTTGAGGATGGGAGACAATCACCCACAGTCCCACAGATAAGAGAGAACCATTGGCTCAGTTGTGACGTTTGGCATCGTGTACTACTCGTACTGCAAGACATCGCTCATCTATCGTTAGAATTTATTGGAAATGTTTGCTTCTCTTGTGGAACACTCGCAGAATAAGTTAGTTGCAATCCAAGGTTTTACTGTACTTACTTGTGTGTCAGGCAATTCTAAGCAGTTCTAAGCAGTAAGCAGTTCTAGGCATTTAATTCTCTTAACTCCCCAATAGAGGTGGTGTCTTACCTAAAGATAAGGAATCAGAGCTAAAAGAGAATAAATGACTTGCCCAGGGTCCCAGAACTAGTGATTGGTGGTGCTTGGGACACCGGCTCCTATTCTTCATCTCGACACTGGGATGTCTACTCATCCCATGTGTGGAGGAGGGGGGTGGGTGTTTAATGGATAATGATCGAGAAGCACCAGTGAGAAGTAGGAAGGGCACCTATCCCACCTCCATGGTTACAAGGGGAATGTGAAAACGGCCACTGTCAGAAGGGCGGCTAGGGAAGCTCCACGGACCTCAGGGAGTAGGGAGCTGAAATGGGAAATCTCTAATTTGTAAATAACTTTGCTTCCTTGCCCGTATTTATCCTGTATGGCCTTTATTGTCATTCCACGTTGTAGTGGCTAGTGCTTTCAGAAACCTTTTGATAGAAGATAACACTTTTTCATTTAATGAGAAATGCTTCATCTTTTGCTATTAAGATGACTTTAATTTTGACTTGGTGACACAAATATCATTAAGAAGATGGTAGTTTTAGGAGTTTGGCTAAAGCTAAGAGATGTTGAATTGTATATATAAAAAAAATGGTCCATGTTTGGTGTCTATCAGAATTTTTACCCTTTGGCTTTATTATGGTGACAGTTTATGACTTTTTGAAATACTCTTGCATTCTTGGGATAAAAAATCTTGGTTATTGTGTATGTTTAATATATGGGTGGAACTGAAGTGCTTGTATTAATTTACAAGTTCCTGGATCTTTGTTCTGAAACTGGTCAGTTTTTCCCCATGGTACCTTTGGGGAGCTCATGCTAGTGTGGTAAATAGGTAATTTTAGTTTTTCAAAGCCAATTAGGATGACTGAAACTTCTCAGTCAGTGGACAGGAAGCAGTTGGCTGGAGTGGTGGCTGTGTTCCTTGGCCCTTTGATCCAGGCATTAGGAGAGTGTCTGGACCAGACTTTCCCAACCACGGTTCTTCATGTAAATAACAGAACACAAAATGATTTGAGTAACACTTTTTTCTGTTCTCCCAAAAGATGATCATATGTAACTACAGTTGACCCTTGAAAAATGAACGCATGAGTTAGGGGAGCCAACCCCTCAGCGCAAACACCTTTGTGTAACTTTTGACTACCCCAAAACTTAGCTACTGATACTATAATGCTGACTGGAAGTGTTACTGATGATATAAACAGCTGATAAACATGTATTCTGTTTGTATATTATATACAGTATTCATAAAGCAAAGTAAGCTAGAGGAAAGAAAATACCAAGAAACTCATAAGAAAAAGGGAATACATTTATGATACTGTACTGTTGGTGGCAAAAACCCCACATGTAAGTGGACCCACGCAGTTCAAACCCATGTTGTTCAAGGGTCAACTGTAAGGTCACTTGAGGTGCACAGAAATGGATTACGATGGATACCGCAGGAGTTTCCTACTGTTGCTGTAGCAAATGAGCTCACACTAAGTAGCTTAAAACACCACGAATCTATTCTACAGTTCTGGAGGTCAAAAGCCCCAATCAGGGCTCATTAAATCTAAGTGTCAGCTGATTCCTTTTTGGAGGCTCTGAAGGGAGAGCATTGCTTTGCTTTTTTCAGCCTCTCCTGGTAGCTTGAATTCCTTGGCTTACAGCCCTTCCTCTACCTTCACAGCACAGAACTTGTCTATGCATCCATCCACATGCTGCCTTTGCTGGTTGCATGATCTTGCTCTCTGCTTCCTTAGGACATTCGTAATTGCATTTACGGCCCACCCGGATAATCTCCCCTTGTCAAGATCCTTATCTTTAATCACATCTGTCAAGTCTCTTAGCCAAATGAGGTAACATTCAGAGGTTCTAGGGATTAGGATTTGGTATCTTTGGAGGTCTTTATTCCGCCTACTGCAGATACCTTAGGTCCTAATTCTCCCTATACTATGGTTGAGAAGGGCTATCTATACCATATACTCATTAGATTTGCAGATGGCACAAAACTGATTGTGCCACATGACTGACCAGACTCTCTGAAAAAGTCAACTCCAAAAAGTCTAACTCAAAAGTGTGTGGCTTGGTAGCATTCTGTGTGTAATGCTTGGGGAAAGCTTTCTGGTGTCAGCTGGCAATTCCAGGAAAAAGGTGTGATTGGACCTTTAATGGAAATAACATCTGGAATGAGGATGAGGCCTGCTCTTCCAGGTCTGGTCAGAGCCCACTGGGAGAAGGCTATGACTCCATGAGTGAGCCTTGCTTGCCTTCCACGCTGGAATGCACTTGGTGAACCATCAAGATTGATGGTGAGGCAGAATTGTACATAGGATATATGGAAAGCCCCAGACTTCTTCATGATGGCAGATCATGCCTCAAGCAAAGGGAATCCTGCTATTGATCAGAGCTTTCCAAAGGTGGATGTGCACAGTGGAGAACTTTCTCTGTCTAGACAGAACCCCAAGTTTGGGTGACTACCTGGCAGGGGTATGGGGGTGGGGAGATGGTGTTTCAATTACATGATTACTTAAGGTTCCTTTCAAACCCTGATGCCCCATAGGACTACTACTAATTTTACTTTGGGAAACTGAGTCCCAGTGAGGAAGGTTACTTCTGGTATTTATAAAATGGAGCAGAGCCAAATATTAAAACCTCACGATTTCCAGTCATCTTCAGATATTAGTGCTCACTAATAACTCAGGTTTTAAAAATCATATCCCAAGAAATTCAGAGGTGACACTTTTTTTTTAAACGTTTATTTTTGAGAGAGAGTAGGGGAGGGGGAGGGAGAGAGGGGGATAGAGGATCTGAAGCAGGCTCTGCGCTGATAGCGGCGTGTCTGATGCGGGGTTCGAACTCACCAACCAAGAGATGATAACCTGAGCCGAAGTCGGACACTTAACCAACTAAGCCACCCAGGTGCCCCTACACTTTTTTTAAATGCCCAAATCATTAATTATCAAGGCAGTGAAAACCTACTTCTTAACAGTGCTTTGAAGTGAAAGGTAACAGCTTCTGGTAGTACCAGGAATCATTCATTTGTGCTGGGAAGGGAAACAGAGTAGCTGAGTCCAACTGTGCTGCTACTGAACCCCCAGGCCTGACGGAGGCTGCCTGGAGGGGGATGAAGTTCAGGAAATCAGTCCAAATGTCACGAGAAACAATTTTAATGATGGTAGAACCTCTCAGACATTCAAAATCCTAGACATAAAGCTCCTCTGAAAGGACAGATTTTTGCACTGACTTAGTTGAAACCAGAAATAAACAGCTGCCCGAGGACTTGCTTCTAAGGCAAAATCTTGACTATTTAAAAATTTTAATGTTTTTATTTTTGAGAGCAAGAGAGTGTGAGTGAGGATGAGTGGGGGAGGGGCAGAGAGACAGAGAGGGAGACACAGAATCAGAAGCAGGCTCCAGGCTCTGAGCTGTCGGCACAGAGCCCGACTTGGGGCTCGAACTCACAAACTGTTGAGATCATGACCTGAGCTGAAGTCGGACACTTAGCAGACTAAGCCACCCAGGCGCCCCAAAATCTTGACTATTTTTAATGAACATAAGAACCTAGAGAGCTAACACTACATGTCACAATCTCTGAGCACTGATCAATGTTCTTCTTAATCCTGTAGAATTTCTCCACATATTTAGAACGCCCTAAGAGCTCCACAAAATCCTCATCGTGAGTGATTACCAGAAGCTGGAAGTTACGCTGCTGCGAGCGACTCTTTATTATCCTGAAACAATATATTGAGAACCTTTTATTACTGAAGAGCATAAATAATCCTCTCCTTTATATGAAAAAGACACTGAGAACCTTGTCAGACACAGGACAACCCTGGAGGAAACTGGAGAGGGGGAGCTGGACCCAGACCTTCAGCCCAGCCAGGTAGGAGTCCCATGTCCGATCCAGACAGTGAGGGTGATGGAGTGACTCTTCCTCTAGGTCTGACTCAGGGACTGATGAGAATACATGATCTAGTTTCTTCCAGAACACAAAGTTGTTCTTATTAAAACAGGCAGAAATGTTTTACTAAATTTTCCTTAATATCTGAGCTGCTCAACTTTAGGAGTCTTATTCCTTTGTCTGGGGTTTTCCTGACCTGTTACTAATTATCTCTGGAAGAAAAAAAAAACAAAAAACAAAAAACCAACTACAGGCAAGGGAAATTACATATGCAAGCCCAGCTGCCTTCTTAGGAGCTGGGTCTACTTAGAATTCTGCCACCACCAGTCACTAGATGCATCATTAGTATGACACACAAGAGGCCTGAGTGGGTGTACTGGGAACATTTTTGCTCATTATATGCTGAGGTAACTAGCTATGAGACTGAAATCAGACTTTTTAACTAACCATTTGTTTATCGCTTACCCGTGGCTGAATGCACTGAGCTTTGAAAAGTATTAGCCCTTATGTGCTGGTCATGCAGGACGACTGAGAGGTGGCTGAGAAAGGTGCCCCATTCCTGCTAGTGTCTCTGCCAGAAAGAATCTATCTTGAGCCAGAGTACCCAAAATAGCTTCTCTAGTTTAGGAAAAGTGGGTTTCCTCTGCCAGCACAGGAGGGGCTGCCCATTCCTGGGGTCTGCACCCACCACACATGAATGTGGCAAAAGCTGTGTGCAAGTTTACTTTCTAGATTCTACATAACCACTATTATACTTTTTGAATAGGAGCTGTCATTCCTCATAAAACTGGGGAGATCGGCCAAAATCCACTATTAGCACCCAGAAATGTTTTAAGCAGGGCATGCTAACTCCTCTACATGACCTGTGGGCACCTGTGGTGGGTTTACAGAGAAAGCAAACCAAGCCAGGAAACCCTTCAGCACACCTGGGGAGATTGCAGGATGTGTCTGGGGCTGCTGTTCACCACCTAGTTCTTTTTAAGCATCTGAAGAATTACTATCAAAGGTAAAGCCTAACGTCTGACACCAACTAGCTTTCCCAAGGAAGACACATGCAGAGAAGGTTTTCACCACAGAACTCTACGTTACTTTCTAAGTGTAATATATATTACTATCATAGCCTGCCCCCAAATTTGAGATACTTACTCAACGAGAGCATGTGCAAGAGATTCAATATTTTCTCTGTCAAGATTTGTTGTTGGCTCATCCAAGGCAAGGATGCCACAGTTCAAGCAGAATGTTTCAGCCAGGGCCAGACGAATGATGAGTGAGGCTAATACCTGGAAGAAAGCACCAGAGCTGAGCTGTACCACACAGACCTCTTTCTCATTCACGTTAGGAAAACATGCACACCTGGCCTAATGTCTTTATAAGGGAAGGGAGCAATGTCATTGGGTCAGTGACTTTAGGTGAATTGTTGCTCTTTTATTTGGGAGAGCCTGGCCCTGTGACCAGACTCTTAAACCCTTCCAGAAAGTGAACCATCAGGTATGTTGTATTTCAGCCTGTCATCTGCATTACTGTTTATCTGTAACTAATCATTTTAGTTAACTGTATAAGATTAACAACCTCTCACCCACTCTTTTTCTGAGTTACTTTTAAATCTGTATGTTCTGGGGTCCCAGAGGGGCACCAGGTATTGTGTTCTAACCTACACTTAAATGTCTGTGTTTATAATTCTGAGGGAACCAAGACAGAAAGAATATTCCCGTGTCAGTGTATTAGGAGTACAGAAGTACGGTTTTATTTAAGCTAAACTATAGGACATCCAAGGAACTGAAACTCTGAGCACTTTCCCAGTTAGTAGAAACCTAATACTAAAACCCTCAGCCCCAGCTGAAGCCATCTGAGGGCACAAAGGACACAGAATTAAGCATAACAGAGTATCCACTACTTTTTCATGAGCTGTCCATATCCCCTCCCCTTGAATCTATGAATAAAGGAGCATCAGTGAGTGAGTTGTGATTTCAGAGCAGTTTACAGCTTCTCTTTGATGTCCAGGGAAGGCTAGAAGACTGCAGAAGCCAGGATCATAGGTTGGCCCTTTGGGGAAGACACTTCCTTCCTGTATTTGAACACTAATACAGCCCCCACCTGCAACCCTACATATTAAGAGTCTAAATGATGTTCCTGGCCAACCTTTACCAAAGTTTTTGTCTTCTCCCCCAACCCAACACCAAGGAAGCAATTACTGCTAATTTTTATAATTTAGAGTATCTATAGGAAATCTACTTTGTTTAGAAAATAATTTTCAAAGCATTTTCAATACAAAGGGACATGTTACAAATTCTGTATTTTCTTATTCATAATAACCACTGAAAACCACCAAAGCAAGTAGGAATACTGGTTATAGATCACAAAGTTGTCATTTTTGCAGACTATGATTAAGATAATAATCTGCATATGCCTTAAATTGGTATCAGCTGGGCTGACAGTACATATACACAGGATTATCTTCAAGCAAAAATAGAAAACTGTTTATGAAAATACTTTATATAATGTGAGCACCCATTTCTAGAATTTTAAGATTTTTTAAAGAAAATCAGGGGTCTGGAATTTTTATCCCATAAATCTGCTTCTAAAGAGTAAGCTCAAGCATCCATGACATCTTGGTTGTAAACCTATGTGCACTGAAAGGACCCAGCCTTGTTCCCCAAGGATGAAGGTCCAATTTTCCTGATTCCTTAAAGCTTTATTCCTCTGATTTGGTCTGTGCTCCCTATCCAACAACACAGGCTGTCCTCTCAGAGCCTCATCTAGAGCCAGATGGCCTGACCCAGCAGCTGAGTCTAGGCAGTGGGGGGAGAAGGGATGCAGGGGCAGCTATGGGTGTCAAGGCCTCTGTTCTAACAGGCGCTTCTCTTAACATTGTTCTAAAGTAATCTCTACATCCAACATGGGGCTCAAACCACAAGATCAAAAGTCAGATGCTTTTCTGACTGAGCCAGCCAGGTGCTCCTGGCAAGAACCCTTCTTTTAGAGGGTCTGCAGGTCCAAAGGCTAGGTGGGGGCAGGGACGCAGTCCTGTGATGGGGCTGCTTTTCAATGAGACTTATTTTAATGCCTCATGTGGCTCAACCTGGGATGTGGTTTGGTGAACGCCCCTCCCCCACTTCTGACTGCTCTGAAATCAGGATGCATTCTTGCAGTTAAAACTGCATTCTTTCTTTCTTGGTGGCACATAAAACAGAGGTATGTCTTACAATTGATTACACAAGTAACTTTATTCTCATAAGGAGAGTTATGAAGCAATGAATGGTTCTCCGTTAGGCTGATCACGTGAGGACTTCTCAGACCCTTCTCCTGAAAGATTATCTAATGTTGCAGGAAATGCTGGTTAAAACTGGAAGAGGGTAACGGGTAGCTGAGTCTGGCTAACTTTATGTGGCAACAAGGAGTGCTGTGAGGGTCTTCTCACCATATTCCCCAGCAGCTCTGGGTGCTTTCACTGCACAGACACTAGTTTCTGTCAGTTACCTGTGGGCTTCCTAGGGGCTTGAGATACCTGCCTTCTGTCCAGCACTGCATCGTCCTCGCATATCCAAGGCTGTGTCTCCCTTCAGCATCACCACTCGGTAGTTATAATTCCGCCTTTTATCAGAGGCTGATACATTTTCATCGGCATCAGACCGAATTTCTATGTATTCAATATCTGACACAAAAAGAAGATTTCAGAGCAACCTATACTCTGTAGCCTTTTGTCATCTGCAAATATCAAGTAAGCCTAAGAAGCAACGTGACATTACCATTAAAAGTGGCTGGGAGGGTTCATGAGGAAGAAGCAACCCAGATGTCTCAACCCTCAGTCTCTGCTCTGCCTTGCTTAGTTCCCCTATTAAAAGAGTTTCCTCCAGGGGCGCCTGGGTGGCGCAGTCAGCTAAGCGTCCGACTTCAGCCAGGTCACGATCTCGCGGTCCGTGAGTTCGAGCCCCGCGTCAGGCTCTGGGCTGATGGCTCAGAGCCTGGAGCCTGTTTCCGATTCTGTGTCTCCCTCTCTCTCTGCCCCTCCCCCGTTCATGCTCTGTCTCTCTCTGTGCCAAAAATAAAAAAAAAAAAAAAAAAAAAAACCGTTAAAAAAAAAAAAAAAGAGTTTCCTCCTGCTGGTTTTCTTCTTATCACATTTCAGCTTATCCCTATCTACACTTCAACAGAAGTCTATTAGGTCATCAGTTAAATATAATATGTACCATAGCCAAATATGTAAGTCTCGTCAGGGTTTGGAATAGAAAACTTTGCATTTTCTTTCCTTGTTACAAGATATTGTCAAGATAAGAATTCTTAGAAAATCTCTTGAGATGTTCACAAAGGGGTCCAGGAGGTAATACTGGCATGATGAGAGATAATATGTGCAAAAAGCCAGGGACGGGGCTTTGGAAAAGATCCGGGATAAACCATGTAAATTACCTTGTCCACGATAGGTACTTCGCCAAAGGTCACGAATAATTTTGTTGATTTCTTCCATTTTCATACTGTGAAATTTCATGATTGCTCTGGAAAAAGAAGCCACTGATACTTAAAAGGAAAAATAGTATAATGATAACACTAATTACATGTAATAGTATATATTAAAAGTATATGAAATACATAATGTATATACCATAAGTATCATAATAATCTCCTGAAATAACGAATTACTTCCAATGATAAAAGGAGAATACAGTAAGAGCGAGAAAAAATAAACAGAACAAAAACACTGCTGCTTAGTTACAAATGAATACAGCCAGGGATGTGCCCAGTGCTCCAGAGTCCTTACCTCTTTCCATTTTCACTCTCTCTGACAGGACAAATACTCTCAGATATTGACATTCTGTGAAAATTTCAGAAATTTTGGTAGACTTTTTCTTGGGCTTACTGGAAGGATTATAGCCACTGTAGCCTACCAGTTACAGGAAGACCTGCTGATTAAATGGATGGCAGGGAGTTAAAGACAGCAGGTGAGTTGTACAGGGGTCCCCTAGTCTTTGGGGACATATGCGCAAGTCTGGAACTGCTGCCTTTTTTCTCTTCTGTTACTCTTCAGGTTTTGCAGAAAGTGAGCCTCTTAAGGTGCTTTAATGCCTCAGATCTGTGAGAATTTTACCAACCAGAAAGTATGGTTCAGAGAGAGCGACTTAGAGGCTTAAACTGAGGTGAACCTCAAAGCTTTTATTTTCCCTTCCTAGTTGAGGATTAAGAAATTCCAACTCCAAATATGTGCATTCATTTCCATTTGGCCTGTCAGGCTCCCCACCCCCACCCCACAACACTTAAAAAACTAGTACTTTCTAAATACTAAAAAGAGGCAAAGCAATGTTTGTAGAAAGAAAAGTAGACTGTTAATAACTAACTTTGTTCTTACTATAGTCACCTTTCACCAAAAAGCCCTCATGTTCTTTGGAAAAGGTTTTATGAGCTAATAAATGTTGCATCAGTGACAAAAAGGCAAACATCATGGCCATGACCATACAGAGGATGTGAGGCGGACTTACTTCCATTTGCAAGCCTCTTATCTGATATATACAAAAAAAGAAACTGAACGTAATGCTACTACCTCTGCAGAATCATTTCATGATCTTTGGTTCACCAGCAAGAGAGAGAGAAATGACTCAACATAAATACATTTTAAATATCAGATGAAGGATTTTGAAGTAATAAAGACTGGAAAAAACCATATTGTGCTTGTTGATGAGAATGCAGCACGTCTCCATTTTCTACTTTATACATCTGTCTCGGCCTGACATTTTACACTCCTTTCAAAAGGACTGAGCAAAACCTAAGTATTTGTCAAACAAACAATAAAACCCCTTGAGAATGTTCTTGGAACCAATCATGTAATCCATAGCTCTTTACATATTACAATCCTGATTTTTCATACACATTTTTAAAAAGGTCATTTTTCCATTCAACCGAAAGATCTTTCATAACCTTAGTCAGCTTTCCCAAGGTGGACAGCCAGCTCCAGGTGGGGCAGGGGTGTCCAAGGTGCACACAGCCTCCGCCATGGACTCCTTGTACGACAGAGGTGGCGCATCCTGGCCTGTGTAGGGTCCGCTGAGAAACAGCACTGCAAGCAGCTCGAGTCCTGAGGGAAATCTAGACTCACCAAGGGGTGTGTCACACCAAGTTGATGCCTACTGCTGTTGACTAGGCCATCATTAGCTTAGCTTTGTATCATCTCTCTCCAGTATGGAGTTTATAGCCCCACTGTGCAATAGCAGGGGATGATTAAGGTAAACGACATTCAACCCACTTGAGGGATAACAGTGATATTAGTGGTTACTACTAAAGAACATTTACCTTATGTGAAGCAAAATTATGGTAAATAGGGGCTCCCCGGGTGGCTCAGTTAAGGGTCCAACCTCAGCTCAGGTCATGCTCTCATGGCTCATGAGTTTGAGCCCCACGTTGGGCTCTGTGCTGACAACTCAGAGCCTGGAGCCTGGTTCAGATTCTGTGTCTCCCTCTCTCTCTGCCCTTCCCCCACCCCCTCAAAAATAAACAAAAAAGAAATTAAAAAAAATTATGGTAAACAATCATAGGTCATTTAATCCTTACAAATATACTGGGAGTTAGCTTTGGTTATCTCTGTTTTACCATTAAGAAAACTGATACTGTAATAATAAATTTTCTGAAATAGAAATTGATCCCACTTACAACAGCATCAAAACCAATAAAGTCATTAGGAATAAATCTAACCAAGGAGATGAAAGATATCTACTCTGAAAACTCTAAGACACTGATAAAAGAAATAGAAGAAGACACAAATACATGGAAAAATATTCCATGTTCACTGATTGGAAGAATCAGTATTGTTAAAATATCAATACTACCAAAAGCCATCTATAAATTGAGCATAATCCCTATCAAAAGTTCAACGGCATATTTTACAAAATTAGAGAAAACACTCCTAAAATTTATATAGAACCACAGAAGACTCTTGAATAGCCAAAGAAATCCTGGAAAGATGAACAAAAAGCAAGAGGCATCACACTTTGATTTCAAGCTACAGTCTTCAAAACATTATTGGCATAAAAATAGACAAACAGATCAGAATCCTGAGCCCAGAAACAAACCCAAGCATAAACACTCAACTAAAATTTGCCACGGGAGCCAAGAATACTCAATGGAGAAGGCAAGTCTCTTCCAATAGTGCTGGGATCACTGGGTATTAACATGGAAAAGAATGAAACTGGGCTCCTATGTTACACCACTCAAAAACTGATTCAAGGGGTGCCAGGGGACTCAGTTGGTTAAGCTTCCAACTTAGGCTCAGGTCATGATCTCATGGTTCGTGAGTTTGAGCCCCCTGTCAGGCTCTGTGCTGACAGCTCAGAGCCTGGAGCCTGCTTCAAACCTTGTGTCTCCCTCTCTCTGCTCCTCCCCCAACTGCTCGCTCTCTCTCAAAAATAAATTAAAAAATTAAAAAAAAATTAACTTTTCAAAATGGAGTAAAGATTTTCATTTAAGTATAAGACCTAACATGATGAAACTCCTAGAGGAAAACATAGGAAGTGAGTTCTTTGATGTGATGTTTTTGGAAATTATAGAATGGCTAAAGAAATCATCAATAAAATGAAAAGACAACCTACAAAATGGGCAAAATACTGGCAAACCCTGTATCTGATAAGGGGTTAATATCCAAAATCCATACAGAACTCCTATAATTCAACAGCAAAAAAAGAAAAAAAAAGAAAAAAAAAAGGTGACCCTTGAACAACACAGAGGTTGGGGTGCCAAACTGCCACACAAAATCCATGGATAACTTTTGACCCTCCTCCTCCCAAAACCCAACCACTAATAGCTTATTGTTGACCAGAAGAGGCCTTACCCATAACACAAACAGCCAATTAAATGCTAGCATGGATTTGGAGAAAAAGGAACACTTGTCCACTGATAGTAGGACTATAAGCAGGTGCAGCCATTATGGTAAACATTATGAAGGTTCCTAAAAAAATTAAAAATAGAATTTCCACAGGATCTAGCAATTTCCACATCCACAGGAGATGAAAACACTATGTCAAAGAGATTATCTGCATCCCCATGTTCAAAGCAACATTTTTTTTATATGAAATTTATTGTCAAATTAGTTTCCATACAACACCCAGTGCTCATCCCAAAAGATGCCCTCTTCAATGCCCATCACCTACCCTCCCCTCCCTCCCACCCCCCATCAACTTTTAGTTTGTTCTTAGTTTTTAAGAGTCTCTTATGCAAAGCAACATTTTTTAAAGAAATGTTTATTTTGAGATAGGGAGAAGGTGTGCAGGTGCTCACGAACAGGGGAGGAACAGAGAGAGAAGAGAGAGAGAATCCCAAACAGGCTCCACGCTGCCAGCACAGAGCCTGATGCAGAGCTGGATCTCACATATATGAAATCATGACCTGAGCTGAAATCAAGCTGGATACTTAACCAAATGAGCCACCCAGGCACCCCCACAGCATTATTTACAATAGCCATGACACAGAAACAACCTATGTGCCTGTGGATGGATGGATGCATGAAGATGTGTGGTATATATTATATATATTCAATGGATTATTACTCAGCCATTAAAAAAATGAGGAAATCCTACCATTTAGGACATATGGATGGTCCCTGCAGATATGCTAAATAAAATTAAGTCAGAGAAAGAGAACACTGTATGATCTCACTTATATGTGGGATCTACACAAAAACACCAAATTCACAGAAAAAGGGATCAGATTTGTGGTCACCAGATGTGAAAAGTAGGAGGAGGGAGAATTGGGAGGAAGATGGTCAAAAGATATAAATTTCCTTGGGGCGTCTGGGTGGCTCAGTTGGTTAAGCATCCAACTCTTGATTTTGGCTCAGGTCATCATCTCACAGTTGTGAGATCAAGTCCCTTGTCAGGTCCTGCTGGGGGTAGAGCCCACTAGAGATTCTCTCTCTCCCTCTGCCCCTCCCCTGCTAGGCATGCTCTCTTAAAAAAAAAAAAAAAAGTACAAATTTCCAGTTATAGGTAAGTACTAAGTATGAAAGGTACACCATGATGACCACAACTAACACTACCATATGATACAGAAGACAGATGTTAAGGAAGTAGATCCTAACAGTTGTCATCACAAGGAGAATTTTCTCCCCCTTTCTTTTTATTGTATCTGTATGAGACAATGGATGTTAGCTAAACCCACTGTGGTAAACATTTCACAGTATTATGTAAATCAAACCATCAGGGTGTACATCTTAAACTTACACAGTGATGTATGCCAATTATTTCTTGGTAACACTAAAAAAACCCTGAGGTTTGATGAAATTAGTAACTTGGTCCCAATTAGAGAAAATTGGTTAGGATGTTAATAGCCTTTGAATATCATAATTAAAATTAAAAAGGCAGTCAAAATGCCATCTTTAAAGCCACCAGGCTCAGATAGTTTTATGAATAAATGTTAGCTCCCAAGTATATAAAGTATTACACACCAAGGAAAGATAGAAGAAAAAAAAGGAAAAAAAGTACAGGCCTATTTTGCTTATGAATACTATTTTGCTTTATGAATACATAAAGTCAAATTTAGTAGTAAAGTATTAAAAAGACCAAGTAGTATCATGGTATCAGTGGTATCATGACCAAGTAGCATTTATCCCAAGTAAGACTTGTACAACAGGAAAAATAATTTAAGATAAGCCATGGCAGGGCACGTGGGTGGCTCAGTCTCTTGAGCATCTGACTTCGGCTCAGGTCACGATCTCATGGCTCTTGAGTTCGAACCCTGCATCGGGCTCTCTGCTGTCAGCACAGAGACTGCTTCAGATTCTCTGTCCCCCTCTCTTTGCCCCTCCCCCACTTGCTCTCTATCAAAAATAAACATTTAAAATATATATAAAGGAGTACTTCCAAAGAACAACAAAAAGATGCCTCTTATGGCTACTCTCCAATAATGTTCTAGAGATCCCTAGCAATTCAGTAAGACAATAAAAAGAAATGCATAAATGAGGGGGGAAAACTTGTCATTGTTTCTGTGGGTGATATAACTGTGCACTTAGAAAATCTAAAAAATGAGGGGTGGCTGGGTGGCTCAGTTTGTTAAGTGTCTAACTCTTGATTTCAGCTCAGGTCATGCATGATCTCCTGGTTTGTGAATTTGAGCCCAGAGTTGGGCTCGACACTGACAGTACTGAGCCTGCTTGGGATTTTCTTTTCCTTTCTCTCTGCCCCTCCTGTGCTTGCACCCTCTTTCTCTCAAATAAACTTAAAAAAAAAAAAAAAAGGGAAAATCTAAAAAATCAACTGAAAAACTACTAAGACTAACAAGGTGGTCAGAAATAAACATAAAAAAAATATTAGTATTATTATGTAGTAAGCAAAATCCAATAGGAAGCATAATAGAAAAGAAGATCCTATTCACAGTGGTAATAAAAACTATGAAATACCTACCAAGAAATCTAACAAAATGATACAGGATCTAGAGGGAAAAGCTATAAAACAGAACAAACCCTACAATAAAACAAGAACTGATTAAGTAGGAGAAACTTACTATGCAGTGCGTAAGAGATTTAATATTACAAACATGTCCATTCTCAAGTAATCCACTGAACCAAATACAATCCAAATAGAACTCCCAACATGATTAAAAAAAATTAATGAAATATATAAAATGACTCTAAAGTTTGGATCGCAGACATAATGTAAAAGAATAAAATCAAAGTACTAGGACAGGAATCAAGATGAAACAAACCCAAATACATGGAGAACGTTAGTTTATAACTGTTATTTCAAGTCAGTGGGAAAAGTTTCAATAGTAGGGGAAGGAGGGAAAAATTATATCACTATCTTTATTAAACCTCAAAATCCAAATAAAGGATTAAAAGTTAAATAAAACTATCAGAAGAAAATAGTTTTATAATTTAGAACTGGAAAGTCTTTAAAAAATTGTTTTTAATGTTTATTTATTTTGAGAGACAGACAGACACGCAGGGAGGGACAGAGAGAGAGAGAGAGAGAGAGAGAGAGAGAAAGAGAAAGAGAGAATCCAAGCAGGCTCCACACTGTCAGCACAGAGCCTGATGTGGGGCTCAAACTCACGAACCATGAGACCATGACCTGAGCTGAAATCAAGAGTCAGCTGCTCAACCAACTGAACCACGCCCGAGACTGGGAATTCTTTCCAAGGGAGAAGCTATAAATAAGAAGACTAAAGGTTTGCCTACCTAAAAATTAAATGTCACAAATAATACCATAAAGTTAACGGTAAAATGACAAACTGGGAGTAACTACTTGCAATGTACGTGAAAAGGATTACCATCCAAAATCTATAAAAACGTGGTACAAATCACTATGAAAAACATAACCTAATAGTAATCTGGTAAACAGATTTATGAACAGGCAATTCTAAGAAAAGAAATACAAATAGCCTACATATGAAATGACATTTAACCTCACTAGTAAATAAGGAAATGTAAACTCAAGTGAGAATGTTTTTGTACAGTGGATTGGCAGAAAGTAAAAAGGCTGATAATATGAAATGCAGTCGTGGAGAAATGGGCACTTTCACACACTACTAGTAGAAACATAAATTTTGTGTTTTTCAAAGGTGATTTGGCACTAACAAGTTAAAAATACATATATACTCTCTGTCCCATTAACTCTGTTTCTAAGAAGCTATCTTTCTGGTACATCTGCCCAAGTGTGCAAAGACATACACTATAGCATTATCTGTAGTATCAAACATTTAAAAGCTTCCTTATATGTCCAGATCAAGTAGGTAACATCCATTTTATAGAGTGTTATGCAGCCATTAAAAATAACAAGGTACTTAAATATCTGAATATAAAAGATTTTCATCACGTTAAGTGACGTAAAAGAAAAATACCTACAGTGTGATACTATTCACATACACAAAGATCTATTTCTGTGTATATAACATGCAAAAAGCCCTGTGAGGGAAATGAAAATATGTCACCAGAGTAATAATACTTAAGTACCCAATAAATGTCAGTCACTGTCATGGAAATGTGACATGGAAATGTCAAGTCCAATGTGAAGCTCATTCTGTGATTTACATAGTAACGGAGAACAGGAAAGCATAAGTATCTATAATATAAGGCTAAATGGTACAAGCGATACAAATATGGAATATAAAGGAACAAAAAATTACACTGTTTGGGAAGCACTTCAACAAGGTAACATTCCTAGAGGAGAAGCAGCACAGGAAAATGTGAGATATCTTAAGGGAATAAACTCGTTCAGTTTGGTTAGAATATAGTGGGTAGTAAGACATGAAATGGGAAAGACCAGATGTGGAAAGTCTTTCCTAAAATTAGAAGCAAACAGGGACCACTACCTTTAGAAAAATAAACCTGGTAGAAGTACAACAGGAGTAGGAAGGAATAAAGAGGTGGAAGCTACCACAGTAATACAGGTAAGAGTTAGGGAGGGTCTGAATGAGTAGGTAGGCATGGACTGTGGAAGAAAAGCAGTTCTGAGACAGGGCAGGACCCTGTGGAAGATGACAGACACAAACCCAAAGATTAACCTAACATGCCGTGTAGCCCCTGGACTTTATAGGTAATGAACATTTAAGAATGATCTTGAAAATCCATGACCTATAGGAAACTATTATTCTGCTTAGGCAAAGATATGTATTTCACGGGCCGGAAACTGTTGTAGGTAAATGGTCATCTGAGTAGTTACATCAGTCCCACCATGTGCCTGGAATGTGGACATCACTCAGTTACATTTATACTCACTCTTGTGAATTAGTATGTCTTGTGAAACATACTTTATTTTTTTAAAATGTATGAGAGCGCACATGCATGCAAATGGGAGAAGGGCAAAGAAAGAGAGAAAGAGAGAATCCCCAGCTGACTCCACGTAAAAGCACAGAACTTGCGCCAGAGCTCGGATCTCACAAACTGTGAGATCTTGACCTGAGCCTAAATTAAGAGATGCTTAAATGAGCCACCCAGACGCTCCAAGAAAGACTTGTTTATAAATTATTTAATCTTATATTTAAATACTCCTAAACATGTAAGAGATTTCCTTAAAATTTTCAGTAATAATCAGTTGCATTTTATGAGGACAAATTATGGCTTTAGTGGTATTTATATTCTGATGATCTATAAAAGTCTTAAAACGTGATGCTCACAAATGACAAAGGTTTAACCTATTTCTATTTGAAAGGGGGCACTATGAGGCCAGGAAGACAAAAAGACGTGTCAGTGAAACTACGCAGCATGATACTGTAGTGGCAGATCTATCTCCAAACTCATAGAATGTACAACACTAAGAATGAATCCTAATGTAAACTACACATTTTGACTGATTATGATGTGTCAGTGTAATACCACTCTGGTGAGGGATGGTGACAGTGGGGGAGGCTATAGTTGTGGTGTGAGAGTGGCGGGAGAATGGTGGTTTGTATATGACAAATCTCAGTACTTTCTGCTCAGTTTTGCTGTGGACCTAAAACTGCTCTAAAATAGTCTATATGAAAAAGAGAGAGAGAGAGAGAGAGAGAGAGAGAGAGAGAGAGAGAGAGAGAGA
>NW_026057577.1:25821087-25950760 GCF_023721935.1 Panthera uncia | reverse complement strand
AGAGAGAGAGAGAGAGAGAGAGAGAGAGAGAGAGAGAGAGAGAGAGAAAGATATCTGTGCCAACATAGCACGTGGGCTGTTTCCATCCATGTCCCTCTTCCTTCTTCACACAGGCGCATCTTTTAAATGCCAGGCTGTCTGTATGGTCCTCTGGCACCTTTTTGCACCATGGCTTCTGCCCCACTAATTAGGTAATCCCCCTTTCGGTTGTAAGTTGTTCAACTCTCCCACACTTGCCTCTTGCTCTTGGACCTTTAATAAAAAGCTTCTGTAAGCATCTGAGTTACTGTCCTCCTAAGTCTATGTGCGTTCCAGTTTGAAGTCACAAGTGAAGTTATTAGGCCTCCCCAGAACACTAAGGGAGTCCACTTACTGCTGCTCTGACGCCACTTTTTAAATCATTTCAGGACTCAGCTATTAGCAGAGAACACCTGAAAAGCACCTGAACCTGAATTAGCACTAGAACACCTGAAAAGCAGATATTCGAGAACAGTATCTGAGGGGTTGGAAAAATATCACCAACAGACGAAAACTTCACCTGTCAGGGAAAGACTTTTCTAGTTCTTACTTCTTTCATTATTTAAACCATAACCAGAGTGAAAGATACCAAGAAAGAAAAACTACCATTCTGCAAAATGTGAAGTGATGCTCAAAACCTGAAGTGTGCATAAAATGGCAGAGGGAACTGGATTTCCCCCCCAGTCTCAGCTATTTCACTGAATAAAACATTAACTAAGAGGGCCAAATACATACATGCCTTACTAATAGAAAAAAATCAGTTCAGGAGTATAAAAACTACTAACTTCATGAAAATTAACCAACTTAGACTAGAAAAAAGCAGTAAAAAGATCATACCTTCAAAACCCATTTTCCAACATTATCCTCATCCTTGTATTTAAAATTGTACCAGATTTTGAGATATATAAATTGCTAAAATAACTGGCTAGGGCCATTGCTATTGATGGTTACACTGGATACTCTTCCCTACTGCCCTAGTACTTATCACTGTCAGAACTTCCTGTCTTCCTACATTTAGGTCAGCGGAAGTGCTCTTGTAGAAAGGAATGATATCATGAGTGTCACGTTCTACTGAGTATCATGTTCTGAACTAACAGTGATTTTCACTACTAAGCAAAACTCAAAATCTGTCATTTACCAAACTGAAGTTGTAAAGTTTAAAAGAAAAATGACTTCTTTTTTCTAAATGAAACCCTTAAAGACTATTAAATTAATATCCTAAAACCCTTAAAACTACTGAACTAATTGCCTTTAGCCAGACTCCTAAATATCAGCTTTTAAAATTCAGGCAGTGGTTCAACCACACTGAAAGATAAACATTTAGTTAAAAAAAAAAAAAAAAAAAAAAAAACTGTAGTGAGTGAGAAATACTACCAGCTATCTTTTGGTTTTGTAATCTACCTGCTTGATGCTAGAGAGGCTACTGGTGTGAAATTGCACTGTGCGCACAGTGAGGACGAGAATGGTGGCCATGAGGCGAGCACTGGATCAAGCACTCTTGTAAGCTCTCCTTGAGTACAGGGAGCCAGGCTCTAAACAGACTCACATAGTTGGCTGCCTTGGCTGCAAAACTATAAAAGCTACACATTTTCACTGAGTTTTAGAAGAAGTGTGACTTAATATGCAAAATTCTACATTTGGGGAAAAATGACAGTGGAAAGTTTGGGGCATAGGATAGATTACTGCACTTTTAAGTGATACATTCCAAAAATCATTTAATTTTAATTGATATCTTCTTTTAAAGGGGTAAGGGATAATATATTCTAAATGATGTAGTTTTCCCCCTTCTCATCTAGTAGAAGTGTCTCTGACCACTGGCAATGCTTATAATCAGTGATGTTTTTAGATGATTACTAATAACAGATGGTAATCGGCTTTTCTTGAAAATGCACTGCTAATTTCCTGTGTTACCTTAAATAGACAGTCGAATGCAACAATACACGGATCGCATGCTTCATTCTAAGAGGTGAAACAATGAGGGAAATTTTGGACCTTTCTAGGTGAGAAGGCAAATTTAAGGCTCACAGTATAAACTTTAAGAAGGCCACTGTTTGCAAGCACAAGCCCACAGAGACTCAATTTGGGGGAAATCTGTACCACTTTTCTTCTCATTTAGAAGAATCCATCTGATTACCAGATAACAAAACTCAGTAAACAGCCTGGCTTTGTTCCTTAGGCAAGCCTAAATTGCTGGAAAGCACCTCTGCACCTCCCCGCCCCCACAAGCTCCTCCTGACTGGCCCCATCAAGCCCCCTCACACTGTTCTGTGTGATGGCTGTGGCACTGAGGCACTTTTCTCTACTAAAGTGGCACCGAGGCACTTTTCTCTACTAAGGTGCCCTTTGTTCATTATTCAAGGCCAAGGTCAAATACAGACTGTGGAGCACCTACCATGGTCTCCACTACTGGACCATTAGCAGTTTGCAGGAGGCATAGGGTATGTTATTCCCGTCTTCCCCAGAGCTCGACAAGAAAATACGAACAGGGATTTTTGAATAAACATGTGCCGTAATTTAGGGAATTCCTCTTCTTCCTGCTGCCAATGCCTCTTAAGGTATGCAGGGATTGCTTGACGGGTCCTAGGTCTAGTTTTCTATTCATTTAACATATATGAAACCCTAAGTCTGGAAGTCAGTGTAATTAGACAGAGTTACCTTGCGGTAGAATACATGCAAGTAAAATTTAAAAGACCAGCCTACCTAATTTGGCCCCTCAGTCCCCTCTACCTATCACCCCACTTTCCGGCTCCTCTTCAAAGAACGTTTTGTAAGAATTATCTATACTCACTGTCTCTACTTCTTAACCCCACTCTCTCCTCATCCAACTCCAAAGCTTCAGTTCAAACCATGCCACTAAGATTGCTCCTCAAAATCATTAACACCTCCATTTGTCAAAATGAGTGGTCACCTGTGAGTGCTCATCTCCTCTGATCTCTCAATAACACTAGATTTTTGAAATACTTTCTTTACTTGGTTTTTAAGATACCATGCCTTTTATTTTTTATTTTATTTTAGAAAGAGCGAACACGAGTAGGGGAAAGGGGCAGAAAGAGAGGGAGAGAGAGAATTTTAAGCAGGCTCCATGCCCAGCGCAGAGCCCGAAGCAGGGCTCGATCTTAGGACCTTGGGATCATGACCTGAGCTGAAATCAAGAGTTGGATGCTCAACCAAGTCACCGAGGATACCGTATCTTTAAAAATTTTTCTACTCCATGAGCTACTTCATTTGATTTGTAAACATTAGGAGTCTTGGGACCCTTCCCTTCTCTATCTATAGTTCTCTCATGTAATCTGTGTGTGTGGCTTTAGATACTACATATACGCTGATGATTCCCAAATTTATACCTTACTCCTAAAGTCTAGACTCTATATATCCAACTCCTTGATGTGCCTATAGGAACCTCATTCTCAGTTAAGTATCTGACTCTTGATTTTGGCTCAGGTCATGATCTCATTTGTGGAATCAGGTCCCTCCGGCTCTAGGCTGACAGTGTGGAGCCTGCATGGGATTCTCCCTTTCCTTTTTCTCTGCCCCTCCCCTGCCTGCTCTTTCTTTTAAAATAGATGAATAAACTTAAAAAAAAAAGTGTCTAAAAAGCCTCTCGATTTTCCTTTCCAAATCCTGCCCATTTCAAGGAATCGCAGTGTATTCCACCTTTTGCTTAAGTAAAATTATGTAGGGGCAATCTCTGATTTTTTTCTTTCCTTTTCCTCCCTTGCATTCAATTCAGAAGCAAGGCAGTCAACTCCATTTCCAAAACAAATCTTGAGTCCATCTGCTTCTCTCCATTTTCACTCCTACCTCCCTAGTCTAGTCCACCACCATCTCTTGGATTAATAGAACAGTCTCCTCCACTAGTCTCATTTCTATTCTTGTCCCCCTACAATACATTGTGCAAATAGCAGCCAGTACAATTTCTTCAAACTATGGATCAGATTATATTACGTCCCTACTTCAAACCCACCAGGGACTACCTATCATACAGAGAATAAATGCAAGGGCACCACACAGTCTGGGAACCATCTATCTCTGACCTCATTCCCCTGCTCACTATATTCTAGCTATGCTTGCCTTCTTCCTAGTCCTTGAACTCCTCCTGTTCAAACTAGTCTTGGGGCCTATACATCAGATATTCTCTCCATCTGGAAGGCTTGCATCTCAGCTTTTTGCATATGTTGTTCCCTGTCATGAGTCAGGCCCCAGCTTAAATGCCACATTCTGTTGCCTTAGAAAGACCTCAAGTAGCCCCTGAATTACACCTATCACTGAAGTTTAATTTTGGGTAATCTTGGACTCTCTTCTCAATCTTGATAAATACTTGATCTTTACAGGTAGATTAAGGCTAACAGTATTCAATTAACATTAAACGTCCCTTCTGTTTAGCTCCCACCCTTGAAAAATTTGGTCTCAAAGAATGTTTAAATAGAAAGAGAAACCTACATGTTCTTAAAGTTCAACAGTACTAGTAAAGAATAGACAGTATAAGAATTTATATAGGGGCATCTGGGTGGCTTAGCTGGGTGAGTGTCTGACTCTTGATTTTGGGTCAGTTCATGGTCTCACAGTTGTGGGACTAAACCCCGCATATGTTTGGGATTCTTTCTCTCCTCTCCACCCTTTCCCCCCTAGTGCATGTACTCATGCTTGCTCTCTCTCTTCCCTCAAAATAAACTTTAAAACCTTAAAATCATTAAAAAAAATAATTTATATTAAAGAATGGAAGATGACAAAGAAAGCTGCCTTAAATGGCCTCTTAGTTTTCCTTACAACTCTGACTCTATACTATTATAACTGAGTTAAAAAAAATTTCCATTTTATAGATAAGGAAACTGAACCCCAGGACACTTAAATAATTTGCTAAATGTCAAACGTCAGAATATGAATTAAAGTAGTCTCCATAGAAAATACTTTTAACCATCTATTACAAATTTTTGAGGCTTTAAAAAGGAAGAATTTGCCAACTTTTACAAAAACATTTTCCGCTTTGTAAGATTTTTATTTTTTCAAGACAACCAATTTAAGTTACCCTACTCTATAAAAGAGGTTTTTAATGATAAAAATCTCTTAGGATTCTTGTCTCTTGAAATAAACTTGCCTTACTAGGAGTAGGTCTCCTATTTCTTAGTGCTCAGAAAATGTTTGACAAGTTTACTGGGCATCTGCAGCATCTGTTGCTTAAGAACTAAAAAAGTAAAAAGCTTCCTAAAGGCATAAATATAGGAGGTAGCTGAAAAGACTAAAAAGAATCTGAAAGGCAAAAGGGGGAGGGGGGAGAAGACAATGTGTGTACATACAGTCTGCTGGGCAAGGATTTTTAATGTCTTGCTAGAGTTCTTGTTTCAAAACCTAGCATTTTGGGGTTCCAGGGTGGCTCAATCAAGTGTTTGATTTTGGCTCAGGTCATGACCTCACAGTTTGGGAGTTTGAGCCCCGTTATCAGGATCTCTGCTGTCAGCACAGAGCCTGCTTTGGATCCTATCTCTCACTCTCCCTCTGCCCCTCCTCTGCTGACACTCTCCCAAATAAAAAATAACCATTAAAAACAAAAACAAAAATGAATAAACTGGAAAAAAAAATCTTAAATTTCAACACTTTAAATTACTGGGTCTAAAAACTAGGGGAGTTTCTGGGGCACCTGGGTGGTTCAGTGGGTTAAGTGTCCAACTTTGGCTCAGGTCATGTGATGATCTCAAGGGTTTGTGAGTTTGAGCCCCGTGTGGGGCTCTGTGCTGACAGCTCAGAGCCTGGAGCCTGCTTTGGATTCTGTGTCTCCCTCTCTCTCTGCTCCTCCCCCACTTGTTCTCTCTCTCCCTCTCTCTCTCAAAAATAAATTTAAAAACTTAAAAAAAAATGAAATAAAACTAGGGGAGTTTTCAAGATTCACAAAGGTTAAAAAACAAGAGTTCCCGCTTGGTGCATGCATACATTTCCATGAGCCTTTCTGGATCCAGGAAACTGTGTAATGTTAACCTATTCACTCACGATGAAAGAGAACAAAAGATGTATCCCTAGAATAACCAATAACCCCACTAAGAGTTTTTGGAACTCTAACTTCATTCAACAAAAGTCTTAGTAGTATTCATTTCTAAAAAATGAATTAAAAAAAAATGACCAACAGAATTGGCTGATTCCCAGTTTTCACAGTAAAAGGATCTAACTTGTCTTAAAATATTATGAGCTTCCCCAAACTTGTATCATCCCAGGTTATGGCTAGGTGATTCTGGGGCCACCTTTATTTTCATCATTAACTAAAATATCCTCATACTAAAAGCAAGGTCCTCCTGCCTTCCTGAGTCCTGTGATCTGAATGCCACTGCTGAGGCCGGTCTGCTATGTACTTTCTGACCAGAAGAAAACTTAGAAGAGATCCTTCTGTATAGTTCTCTTACCACTGAGGAAGGTATTTTCCTTTTCAGAAAACAACAAAATCTGAGGTAACTGATACTTCTGCTACAAATGCCTAGAAACAAGATCAAATTTTTAATAATAAGTAGTTTATATTCATAGTTGAGTTCATAAGAAATAAAGGGAAATCCCTATGTGATGGAGACAAAGAAGAAAATGAAAACCAGAATAATCATCTGATACTGCAGCTAAACTTTATTATTATTTTCATAACCTTAGGATTGGGTACTATCAACCAGAAGATGAGACACGGGCCCAAGTGAGGCACAAAGTTAGAAGTGATTCCCAACTTAAAGGCTGAGACTCTCTTTTTCTTTTTGAGAGAGAGACGCAGAGGAAGACGGAGAGAGAATCCCAAGCAGGCTCCACCCTCAGTGTGGAGCCCAATGCGGGGCTCGATCCCACTACCATGAAATCATGACCTGAGCCAAAATCAAGAGTCATAGCAGGATGGGTTTAAGGTTCAGTATTTTACTACCAGTGTAGTTCAATAACTCCCAAATTGAGAAATTAACATAAAAACTGGACCCAGGTTAGTGTTATCTCTGGAACTCCTAGCAGATCAAAACCAAAACTGACTCTATGTCTATGTTAATAGGTAGCACAAATAGCAGCTAAAGAATTTGTGACCTGGAAAATATTTATGAGGAAGCGGGCCAGTTTATTACCAGTATATATAAATCTCTGTAGGAAAGGATGAGAAAGTCTATTTCTGTCTAAAGGGGGGAATAGAGAGAAGTGAAGAAAGGATAGTATTTGAGGAGATAATACATGAGAACTTTCCAAAAGTGATGAAAGCTATCAATCCTCAGATCCAAGATCTATACAGTACTTGAACAGAAGAAATGAAAGAAAAATGCAGAATGATGGAGACAAATAAAAACCTTAAGAGAACAAAACTAGAGAACAAAGGCATATTACCTCCAAAGGAATAATTAGATTGATTTCTCAACAGCAACCATAGAGGCCAGGATAAAATGGAATGTTTTCAAAGTGGCAGGAAAACAAAAAAACACACCTCTCAATCTAGAACTCTCTGCCCAGCTAATATGTCAAGATTGAGAGCAAAGACTTTCAGTGGCTGAAAGAGAATTCACTACCAACAATCCTACACTGAAAAAATCAGTCAGGGTGGTACTTTGGGGGGGAAGGGAAATGGAACCTAAAAAAGCAGAGCAGGATTTTTTAAAAACTGGTAAACATGAGGGTTTATCCAAATAAGCACTGAGCGGGGCACCTGGGTGGCTCAGTCAGTTAAGTGTCTGACTTTGGCTCAGGTCATGATCTCATAGTTCGTGAGTTCAAGCCCTGCAATGGGTTATGTGCTGACAGCTCAGACCCTGACCCTGCTTCAGATTCTGTGTCTCCTCTCTCTCAGCCTTTCCCGGCTCATGCTCTGTCTCTCAAAAATAAAACAAAAAAATTTCAAAGAAACAATAAGTATGAACCAGCACCACAGCAGTAATTATCACTACTTTGAAAGGATAGAGAAACACTAAGAAAAGAAAATACTAGACAACAAAAACACTGCAGAGAAGATCATCCATATTCAGGAAGAAGATAAAGCAATTCACATTAAAGCCACGGTTTTTAAACTTTGATGTGCATAAGAATTACCTAGAAGTTTTGTTAAAATACCACCTGCTTGGGGTGCCTGGGAAAAATGAATAAACAAAAATAAATCAATCCCACCAAAGGCAGGTAAGTTGCGGGGGGGGGGGGGGGGGGAGAACTAAATACAACTCTTTAAGTTATCCAAAATGAATTAAAATGACAATGAAAAAAAACACAAAGATGGTCAGACTGAATAAAAAACAAAATTCTGCTATTTGTTGAATAGTAGTAATTAAGTCGGTCCCAGTAATGGCAAAAAGACAAAGTAACCAGCGACACAGAACAGAAAACCCAGGACAGACTCACACACGTAGGGAATTCTGATATACAACAGAGATGACACTTCAAATCATTGAGAAAAGGATTGACTATTGAATAAACAGAGCCAAAATGGCTGGTTATCAAGGGAAAAATGAAACTAGATTCCCACCTCTCACTTAGGTAAAATTCAACTTAGAATTAAATACTTAAATGTGAATAGCAAAAACTAAAACTTTTAGAAGAAAATATAGTAGTAGGGTAGGATTTCTTAAGACACAAAAAGAACTAATTAGAAAAGATTTGTGGGGCACCTGGGTAGCTCAGTCAGTTAAGCATTCGACTTCAGCTCAGGTCATGATCTCACAGTTTGTGGGTTCGAGTCCTGCATCGGGCTCTGTGCTGACAGTTTGGAGCCTGAAGCCTGCTTCTAATTATGTGTCTCCCGCTCTCTCTGCTCCTCCCTTGCTTGTGCTCTGTTTTTCTCTCTCTCTCTCAAAAATAAACAAACATTTTAAAAAATTAAAAAAAAAAAAGATTTGTGGGGTGGCTGGGTGGCTCAGTCTGTTGAGCATCCAACTTTGGCTCAGGTCATGATCTCACAGTTTGTAAGTTCATGTCCCTTGGTGGGCTCTCCACTTTCATTAAACAGCCCACTTCGGGTCCTCTGTCTCCCTCTCTCTGCTCCTTCCCTGTTCGCGCTCTCGCACACTCTCTCTCAAAAATAAACATTAAAAATAAATAAATAAAATTTAAAAAAAAATTTGTGAATTCAACTAACTCAAAATCAAACCTGTTCATTAAAAGACACTGTAAGAAGGTGTAAAGATAAACATAAAAAGTTTGAGAAGAGGTTGAAGGGAAGATGGCGGCGTAGGAGGACGCTGGGCTCACCGCGCGTCCTGCTGATCACTTAGATTCCACCTACACCTGCCTAAAGAACCCAGAAAACCGCCAGAGGATTAGCAGAACGGAGTCTCCGGAGCCAAGCGCAGACGAGAGGCCCACAGAAGAGGGTAGGAAGGGGGGCGAGGCGGTGCGCGGTCCACGGACTGGCGGGAGGGAGCCGGGGCGGAGGGGCAGCCTGCCGGCCAAGCAGAGCCCCGAGTCTGGCTGGCAAAAGCGGAGGGGCCAGAGGGACTGTGTTCCCACAGCAAGCGCGACTTAGCGTCTGGGAGGTCATAAGTTAACAGCTCTGCTCAGAAAGCGGGAAGGCTGGAGGACAAAGGGAGGGAGAGCTGCTGAGCCCCCGGACGGCAGAGCTCAGCTTGGCGGGGAACAAAGGCGCCAGCGCCATGTCCCCCGCCCATCCCCCAGCCAAAATCCCAAAGGGAACCAGTTCCTGCCAGGGAACTTGCTCGCTCCGTGCAAACACCCAACTCTGTGCTTCTGCGGAGCCAAACCTCCGGCAGCAGATCTGACTCCCTCCCGCTGCCACAGGGCCCCTCCTGAAGTGGATCACCTAAGGAGAAGCGAGCTAAGCCTGCCCCTCCTGCCCCCGTGCACCTTGCCTACCCACCCCAGCTAATACGCCAGATCCCCAGCACCACAAGCCTGGCAGTGTGCAAGTAGCCCAGACGGGCCACGCCACCCCACAGTGAATCCCGCCCCTAGGAGAGGGGAAGAGAAGGCACACACCAGTCTGACTGTGGCCCCAGCGGTGGGGGGGGGGCAGACATCAGGTCTGACTGCAGCTCCGCCCACCAACTCCAGTTATACACCACAGCACAAGGGAAGTGCCCTGCAGGTAGGCACCACTCCAGGGAGTATCCAAAATGACCAAACGGAAGAATTCCCCTCAAAAGAATCTCCAGGAAATAACAACAGCGAATGAACTGATCAAAAAGGATTTAAATAATATAACAGAAAGTGAATTTAGAATAATAGTCATAAAATTAATCGCTGGGCTTCAAAACAGTATACAGGACAGCAGAGAATCTCTTGCCACAGAGATCAAGGGACTAAGGAACAGTCACGAGGAGCTGAAAAGCGCTTTAAACGAAATGCAAAACAAAACAGAAACGACGACAGCTCGGATTGAAGAGGCAGAGGAGAGAATAGGTGAACTAGAAGATAAAGTTATGGAAAAAGAGGAAGCTGAGAGAAAGAGAGATAAAAAAATCCAGGAGTATGAGGGAAAAATTAGAGAACTAAGTGATACACTAAAAAGAAATAATATACGCATAATTGGTATCCCAGAGGAGGAAGAGAGAGGGAAAGGTGCTGAAGGGGTACTTGAAGAAATTATAGCTGAGAACTTCTCTGAACTGGGGAAGGAAAAAGGCATTGAAATCCAAGAGGCACAGAGAACTCCCTTCAGACGTAACTTGAATCGATCTTCTGCACGACATATCATAGTGAAACTGGCAAAATACAAGGATAAAGAGAAAATTCTGAAAGCAGCAAGGGATAAACGTGCCCTCACATATAAAGGGAGACCAATAAGACTCGTGACTGATCTCTCCTTTGAAACTTGGCAGGCCAGAAAGGCTTGGCACAATATCTTCAGTGTGCTGAACAGGAAAAATATGCAGCCGAGAATCCTTTATCCAGCAAGTCTGTCATTTAGAATAGAAGGAGAGATAAAGGTCTTCCCAAACAAACAAAAACTGAAGGAATTTGTCACCACTAAACCAGCCCTACAAGAGATCCTAAGGGGGATCCTGTGAGACAAAGTACCAGAGACATCACTATAAGCATAAAACATACAGACATCACAATGACTCTAAACCCGTATCTTTCTATAATAACACTGAATGTAAATGGATTAAATGCGCCAACCAAAAGACATAGGGTATCAGAATGGATAAAAAAAACAAGACCCATCTATTTGCTGTCTACAAGAGACTCATTTTAGATCTGAGGACACCTTTAGATTGAGAGTGAGGGGATGGAGAACTATTTATCATGCTACTGGAAGCCAAAAGAAAGCTGGAGTAGCCATACTTATATCAGACAAACTAGACTTTAAATTAAAGGCTGTAACAAGAGATGAAGAAGGACATTGTATAATAATTACAGGGTCTATCCATCAGGAAGAGCTAACAATTATAAATGTCTATGTGCCGAATACTGGAGCCCCCAGATATATAAAACAATTACTCATAAACATAAGCAACCTTATTGATAAGAATGTGGTCATTGCTGGGGACTTTAACACCCCACTTACAGAAATGGATAGATCATCTAGACACACAGTCAATAAAGAAACAAGGGCCCTGAATGATACATTGGATCAGATGGACTTGACAGATATATTTAGAACTCTGCATCCCAAAGCAACAGAATATACTTTCTTCTCGAGTGCACATGGAACATTCTCCAAGATAGATCATATACTGGGTCACAAAACAGCCCTTCATAAGTTTACAAGAATTGAAATTATACCATGCATACTTTCAGACCACAATGCTATGAAGCTTGAAATCAACCACAGGAAAAAGTCTGGAAAACTTCCAAAAGCATGGAGGTTAAAGAACACCCTACTAACGAATGACTGGGTCAACCAGGCAATTAGAGAAGAAATTAAAAAATATATGGAAACAAACGAAAATGAAAATACAACAATCCAAACGCTTTGGGACGCAGCGAAGGCAGTCCTGAGAGGAAAATACATTGCAATCCAGGCCTATCTCAAGAAACAAGAAAAATCCCAAATACAAAATCTAACAGCACACCTAAAGGAAATAGAAGCAGAACAGCAAAGGCAGCCTAAACCCAGCAGAAGAAGAGAAATCATAAAGATCAGAGCAGAAATAAACAATATAGAATCTAAAAAAACTGTAGAGCAGATCAACGAAACCAAGAGTTGGTTTTTTGAAAAAATAAACAAAATTGACAAACCTCTAGCCAGGCTTCTCAAAAAGAAAAGGGAGATGACCCAAATAGATAAAATCATGAATGAAAATGGAATTATTACAACCAATCCCTCAGAGATACAAACAATTATCAGGGAATACTATGAAATATTATACTCCAACAAATTGGACAACCTGGAAGAAATGGACAAATTCCTAAACACCCACACTCTTCCAAAACTCAATCAGGAGGAAATAGAAAGCTTGAACAGACCCATAGCCAGCGAAGAAATTGAATCGGTTATCAAAAATCTCCCAACAAATAAGAGTCCAGGACCAGATGGCTTCCCAGGGGAGTTCTGCCAGACGTTTAAAGCAGAGATAATACCTATCCTTCTCAAGCTATTCCAAGAAATAGAAAGGGAAGGAAAACTTCCAGACTCATTCTATGAAGCCAGTATTACTTTGATTCCTAAACCAGACAGAGACCCAGTAAAAAAAGAGAACTACAGGCCAATATCCCTGATGAATATGGATGCAAAAATTCTCAATAAGATACTAGCAAATCGAATTCAACAGCATATAAAAAGAATTATTCACCATGATCAAGTGGGATTCATTCCTGGGATGCAGGGCTGGTTCAACATTTGCAAATCGATCAACGTGATACATCACATTAACAAAAAAAAAAGAGAAGAACCATATGATTCTGTCAATCGATGCAGAAAAGACCTTTGACAAAATCCAGCACCCTTTCTTAATAAAAACCCTTGAGAAAGTCGGGATAGAAGGAACATACTTAAAGATCATAAAAGCCATTTATGAAAAGCCCACAGCTAACATCATCCTCAACGGGGAAAAACTGAGAGCTTTTTCCCTGAGATCAGGAACACGACAGGGATGCCCACTCTCACCGCTGTTGTTTAACATAGTGCTGGAAGTTCTAGCATCAGCAATCAGACAACGAAAGGAAATCAAAGGCATCCAAATTGGCAAAGATGAAGTCAAGCTTTCACTTTTTGCAGATGACATGATATTATACATGGAAAATTCGATAGACTCCACCAAAAGTCTGCTAGAACTGATACGTGAATTCAGCAAAGTTGCAGGATACAAAATCAATGTACAGAAATCAGTTGCATTCTTATACACTAACAATGAAGCAACAGAAAGACAAATAAAGAAACTGATCCCATTCACAATTGCACCAAGAAGCATAAAATACCTAGGAATAAATCTAACCAAAGATGTAAAAGATCTGTATGCTGAAAACAATAGAAAGCTTATGCAGGTAATTGAAGAAGATATAAAGAAATGGAAAGACATTCCCTGCTCATGGATTGGAAGAATAAATATTGTCAAAATGTCAATACTACCCAAAGCTATCTACACATTCAATGCAATCCCAATCAAAATTGCACCTGCATTCTTCTCGAAACTAGAACAAGCAATCCTAAAATTCATATGGAACCACAAAAGGCCCCGAATAGCCAAAGTAATTTTGAAGAAGACGACCAAAGCAGGAGGCATCACAATCCCAGACTTTAGCCTCTACTACAAAGCTGTAATCATCAAGACAGCATGGTATTGGCATAAAAACAGACACATAGACCAATGGAATAGAATAGAAACCCCAGAACTAGACCCACAAACGTATGGCCAACTAATCTTTGACAAAGCAGGAAAGAACATCCAATGGAAAAAAGACAGTCTCTTTAACAAATGGTGCTGGGAGAACTGGACAGCAACATGCAGAAGGTTTAAACTAGACCACTTTCTCACACCATTCACAAAAATAAACTCAAAATGGATAAAGGACCTGAATGTGAGACAGGAAACCATCAAAACCTTAGAGGAGAAAGCAGGAAAAGACCTCTCTGATCTCAACCGTAGCAATCTCTTACTCGGCACATCCCCAAAGGCAAGGGAATTAAAAGCAAAAGTGAATTACTGGGACCTTATGAAGATAAAAAGCTTCTGCACAGCAAAGGAAACAACCAACAAAACTAAAAGGCAACCAACGGAATGGGAAAAGATATTTGCAAATGACATATCGGACAAAGGGCTAGTATCCAAAATCTATAAAGAGCTCACCAAACTCCACACCCGAAAAACAAATAACCCAGTGAAGAAATGGGCAGAAAACATGAATAGACACTTCTCTAAAGAAGACATCCGGATGGCCAACAGGCACATGAAAAGATGTTCAACGTCGCTCCTTATCAGGGAAATACAAATCAAAACCACACTCAGATATCACCTCACACCAGTCAGAGTGGCCAAAATGAAGAAATCAGGAGACTATAGATGCTGGAAAGGATGTGGAGAAACGGGAACCCTCTTGCACTGTTGGTGGGAATGCAAATTGGTGCAGCCGCTCTGGAAAGCAGTGTGGAGGTTCCTCAGAAAATTAAAAATAGACCTACCCTATGACCCAGCAATAGCACTGCTAGGAATTTATCCAAGGGATACAGGAGTACTGATGCATAAGGGCACTTGTACCCCAATGTTTATAGCAGCACTCTCAACAATAGCCAAATTATGGAAAGAGCCTAAATGTCCATCAACTGATGAATGGATAAAGAAATTGTGGTTTATATACACAATGGAATACTACGTGGCAATGAGAAAGAATGAAATATGGCCTTTTGTAGCAACGTGGATGGAACTGGAGAGTGTGATGCTAAGTGAAATAAGCCATACAGAGAAAGACAGATACCATATGGTTTCACTCTTATGTGGATCCTGAGAAACATAACAGAAACCCATGGGGGAGGGGAAGGGAAAAAAAAAAAAAAAAAAAGAGGTTAGAGTGGGAGAGAGCCAAAGCATAAGAGACTGTTAAAAACTGAGAACAAACTGAGGGTTGATGGGGGGTGGGAGGGAGGGCAGGGTGGGTGATGGGTATTGAGGAGGGCACCTTTTGGGATGAGCACTGGGTGTTGTATGGAAACCAATTTGACAGTAAATTTCATATATTAAAAAATAAATTTAAAAAAACAATAAAAAAAAGTTTGAGAAGATATTTATAATACATATAACTAAAAAAAACTGAAATTCAGAAGAGATTCAGAAATTCAGAAAGAACATATGCAGATCACTACCACTCTCATTAAGACATTAAAAATAGGTGAAAGACACAAGCATTTCAAACAGGAAAAAAAAGATTAAACGTGGAAAGATGCTACAGAGAACAAACTGAGGGCTGCTGGAGGAGAGGTAGGTGGGTGGGGTTAAATGGATGATGGGCACAAAGGAGGGCACTTTTTTGGATGAGCACTGGGTGTCATATATAAGAAATGAATCAATGGGTTCTACTCCTGAAGCCAAGATACACTGTATGTTGTTAACTAACTTGAATAGAAAGAAAGAAAGAAAGAAAGAAAGAAAGAAAGAAAGAGAAAAGGAAGAGAAGGAACAAAAGGAAGGAAGAGAAGGAAGAGAAGCAAGGAAGTAAGATAGATCACCAGAAATCAGGGGACTGCAAATGAAGACCAAAATGATTTACCATTGTAAACCCATCAGATTCACTAAAACTAATAAACTGACAAAATCAGTGTCAGACGATGCATCAGAGAAAACCTTTACATTCTGCTAGCAGTGCAGTTTAAAGTCCTTGGAAGACAAATTTAACATTATTTTGTAAAATTTAGTGCCAAAAATTTTACTCCTACGTATGCCCGAGACAATCTCATACTTTTGCTCCAGAAGACATCACAAGAATGTTCCTAGCAGCAAAGGTTCTATCAGTAAAGATGTAAAAATAGCACAATATGTCCATCTCTAGGAAAATGGATACAGCATGGTGTATTTCCATGACACAATTTTGTACATCAGTGAAAATGAATGAATGAACTATAGCTATAAACAACCTGAGTATATAAAAACCAGATAAAAAAGGCAAATCCTTGAAGAGGACACAGAATATGGTATTTTTTTTAAAAGCTCAAAAAAAAAAAAAAAACCACTCAAAGTACATATGATACAATTATTATTATTATTATTATTATTATTATTATTATTTTGAAGCAGAGAAAGCAAAAATCTATGTCAGTGGTTCTGGGGAACGAAGAGGACAGAAGGTTGAGATGAGGAGCTACTAAGTGGATCTCACCTAGTAGTAATGCAAGAGTTCTTGGAATGGGTGTGGAGGGTGGTATCAGGAGTAGTCTTTAAGATTTTAATGCTTTAAAACTTAACTTTGTAACTTAAGCATGCATGTGTATGCGTACACACACACACACACACGTGTGTGTGTGTGTGTGTGTGTGTATACACATATTTATTTCCATTCTTTGGTATGTATCAACTATATATAATAAGTAAAGGGGCGCCTGGGTGGCGCAGTCGGTTAAGCGTCCGACTTCAGCCAGGTCACGATCTCGCGGTCCGTGAGTTCGAGCCCCGCGTCAGGCTCTGGGCTGATGGCTCGGAGCCTGGAGCCTGTTTCCGATTCTGTGTCTCCCTCTCTCTCTGCCCCTCCCCCGTTCATGCTCTGTCTCTCTCTGTCCCAAAAATAAAAAAAAAAATATATATATATATATATATAATAAGTAAAAAAAGGGAAAATATGACTAAAACATGCTAGCCGATACTGCCGTGGAAACCAAATCCCCAGTCCAATACTTACTGGTCAAGGGTCTTATAATAAATGTCCAGATCCTTGTTCACAAGCTCTGTTGTTCTCATGACAATCATCATTTCCCTGTACTTTTCCTCCGCATCCCGAAATTGAGGTTCTCGAAGTTCTCTCTTAAAATGTATAATTTCTTCCTCATAACCTTTCTGTCGCCCTATTGCCAAACTGTGATTTCTTTTTATATTATCTATTTTTTCTTCCAATTTCTGATGTTCACTACAGAAGGTAAAAATGACAATTAAGGACAATTTTTAGCTTTTAGCAGCCTGCAATGGAAAAGCTGGATCTTTTTAGATATATAATAAGTCTCCTTATTAAGGCTTTAGTACTGAAGAAAATTTTCTTCCTTTCCAAATCTCTGAAGCATCCAGGTTTCTAAACAGCTGATTTCTGTGTGCCGAATAAGGTACTCTGAACACTGAACAAATTCCTTACTTTAAGCACTAACCTAAAAAAAAGTACTGTCAGTGATTAAATTACAAATTCACAAAATTCTGATTGTGAACCAAGAATGCACAATTATCAACAGAGAAGTTACTAAGAAGGGTCATCATTTTGTTCACAGTACATCAGAGACAAAATACAATTTCATCTCAAACTATTAGTTTCTGTGGTATTAATAAAAGTTTGTAATCTACAAAATCTCACTTGCCCAAATAGAAGCATAATTATAACCCCAAAAGGTAAAATACACAAACTTTTCTGATAAGTTGGGAGGTAATACAGATTTGAATATGTGTTTTAAAAACCTTACTCATTTAACAGTTATGTATTAAGCACCTCTTATTAAGCACTGTTCTCCAGTTTATGGACATTCTTACAGAACTGGCCTGATTATGTTTTGATATTTCTGTTGCACGCTAGTTGAAGACAGATTGGAAAAAGATCAGACCTACTTAGTAGTCTGAATGAATATAGACATCACTGTTATGTACCAGGCACAGAAGAAATTATAAAAATGCCTGGCTTTTCTTCAGTAGCAAAGAATAAATTGTTTCGATTTTAAGTATCTTCTAAAAGCTTCACTCTTTCAACTTCAACACTGGGAGTGCTAACAATGCAATGTTAAAGAGCTGAGGCTTGGGAGCTAGGATATCTGGGTCACATTCCAGGCCTTCATCATAATTTCCTGTGGATTTTTTTTTCTGGGTCTCAATGTCCTAATGCTTTAAAAATGAGACTGAAGATGAAGAGCTCTTCCAGTTATAAAGTTTGATTTTTTCAATATATGAAAGAGATTTTTAAATAGCTAACTGGGGAGATCTGGGGACTTCGCATTTTTAATCCTGCCCATCACTCCAGTATGACTACAAATTCTTTATCACTTCTTTGGTAATTCAATTCGTAAAGCCCTGACATATAGTTGCATAAAAAAATCCATTCACCTCCCTGTAAGCCTCAAGGTACACTTATGCTAAAATTCTTTTTTAAAAAATATACTGAATATTGTTTACATTTCAATAAAGAGACCTTTAAAGGCTCCTTTTAAAAACATACTTTTTCATTTGTAAGACCTGCATTTGACCCATTTCCTTCAAATGCTGTTTTCTTTCTTCTTCAACTTCTTTTAGTTCCTCATTTCTTTTTCTTAAAGTAAGGTTATCTTGTAGCCATCTTTCTTGTATCTAAATAATATTAAATTGGTTAACAAAAACAATCAAGTTACCAACATGAGACTCAATATACAGCTGTTGACAGGTGGTACTGATTCTGCCTTTACTTGGAATCATGTTAAACTCAACAGAGGGGGAATAAGCCAGTGTGAAGGGATCTTGAGGCCTGGAAAAATCTGGCTGGCTCATAAATACACAAAACAGATATTTAAAAGATGAAATAAAAGAATATAACTAGATGTTTTAGTATTTTATACTTAATGCCTCATTGGATCATCTTGCATGGGAACCCCACAAGAGAGACTACTGATGTAAAAGATCACAAGAGAGAAATATACTATCAGTCTCCCCACTTTTTTCCCCCTATTTGTATCTGTCCCCTAACATGTGCCAAGGTTGTAACAAGCGTTAGGTATGTCAGATAGACCTTTACTTTCAAGCTGACAAATGATAGTCACAAGACAGTCAGAAATTTCACAAAAATAGTATATATCTACATAGTGATGACACTTTCCCTGGCCATTGAACTGAATTGGAAAATTTAAAAGTTGGCTGTTCTGAGTACTACTGTCCTTAAAAAAGAAACCCAGTCACTTAGCGGCAGCAGCAACACCAACATAATTATTTCAGTAATTACCCTGGTGATTGTGGACTAGGCTGTCAAGAGCCAAAACAAATAGCTTATAAGGTGACTCTTTGGAATATAGACAAAAAAATCTTGCAGAAACAGGTTTGGCTCATAAAAGCCTGAATATAGGAAACTCATCCCAAGTTCACAGTCTGGACTTTTTTTCAAAGAGGAAGCTAGGACCCTCTTGCAGTAATCCTTGCAACTGAAATAAACTCAGTGGTATGGGAAGTGGGAGGGAGGGGCAGACTTGTGGCAGTTATCTTCTTGCCAACAGTAATGGCACAGGAATTAATAAGGAATAAGGATCTGGGAGGTGGGTGAGAAGAAGGGAAGTCCAGGACTTCTGTCACATGCTTAAGTCTCCCATCTATGATTCAGTAATTTGAGATAGGTATTTTCTTAAACTGTCATTAAGGCCACCTTCAGTTTTCCTGCAAACAGTAATACAAATATACATATAAATGATACAGTTGTAAATGTCCTTTTGTTGCCAAGGCAACCTAATGTACCACTGCAGCTGCTGTGACTTTCAAAAATTCTCCCATAGTAGACTATGCTTGGACTTTTTCATTATTAGTAACAGAAAGCTAAGCATTTCTTTCTTTTTTTTTTTTTTTTAAGGTCAGCTTCTAGTTGCCTTTAACCGTCATTCTGGAAGACAGTATACAGCACGGTAGTTAAGGAGCAAAAGTTTTGGACTCAGGTACATCTAGGCTCAAATCTCAGCATTACAAAGCTCTCATATTTGATGACTTTGGGCAAATTAGTTTAAATTCTGAGCCTCAGTTTACTTATAAGATGGTGGTAATAATACCACCTGTCATACAGAGCTGATATGAAGATTAAATGAGTGAACATATGCAACCAGCACAGTGCCCGGCTCACTAATTGATAGGGAAAAGCTTTTTGGGTTAAATGTGTCCTTGAGAATTCCAATTATTGTTTACAAAACAAACTACTGGAGAAAGAGAAAAGAAAGACAGATGCAGTTATAATACAACAGAACTGTTTTTCTGTTATAGGAGCAATTTGACAATGTAAGGTCAAGTTCTCCTTCTATTGCTGCTTTTGTGACCTGGGGCAAGACAGGTCACTTCCAGTTCCTTTCATCTAAAAAAGGAGGGAGGCAGGTTATTAAACTACCAAATTTTTTATTCTGTGGACTAAATTTAGTAGAGCTTCATCATGAAATAAGGTACTATCAGGCTCAATTTTAAATATTAACTCCAGTCATCCAGCTCAGATGACAGTTAATGCATGCAGTGGGGTACCTAAAGCAAACCTAAAAATTAGCTGCCTTCTAGGCAACTGTGATAGAATAGCATACTGAATAGATGCAGTTCAATGTCCATCAAGTCTGGTTGGGAAAAAGACCATGTAATTCTAGAGGATAGCTTGGAAGCTCGCAATGCTCTAGCTCAGTGACTGATAGATCAGAACCCCTGGGGAACTTTAACAAAGCATACATGCCTCTGCTCATGACCCAGAAATTCTGATTTATTGGCCTATAATGGAAACCCAGACATGTATATTTTTAATAACACAGGTGATTTTTTTTTTTTTTTAGAAAACTGAGATGTAATTCATATACCATACAATTCACCATTTTAAAGTGTGTAACTCAGTGGTTTTAGTATATTCACAAGATTATGCCACAATTACTACTATCTTATTTCAGAACATTTACCACCCCCGAAGGAAATACACTAACACATTAGCAGTCACTTCATTCCCTTCTCTCTCCTTCCCCTAGCCCCTGGCAACCCTAATTTGCTTTCTGTCCCTATGGATATCTGCATTTCATAGAAAGAATAATACAGTATGTGGTCTTTTGTGATTGGATTCTTTGATCACTTAGCATGTTGTTTTCAAGGTTTATCCATGTTGTAGCATATATCAATATTTCATTCCTTTTCGAGGCTGAATAATTTTCCATGAGTGAGGGTTAATGTTATGTGTCAACCTGACTGGGCCATGGGGTGCTTAGACATATGTTTGGAAGTGTTGGTGGAACATTATTCTGAGTATGTCTTGAAATTAACATTTGAATTGGGAGACTAAAACAGACTGTCCCCCCCCCCCCCCCCCCCCCCGCAATGTGGGTGAGCCTCATCACATTAACTGACAATGACCTGAAAAGAACAAAAACCTCCAAGTAAGAGGTAACTTCGCTGGCCTCAATGTATAAGCTGGAACAGTGGTCTTTTCCCGCCTTTAGGCTTGAACTGAAACCTTGGCTCTCCTAGTTCTCAGGCCTTCAAACTCAGACTGGAACTATACCAATGGCTTCCCTTGGTCTCCATCTTGCCAACTACAGATCTTGGGAGTTCTCAGCCTCTACAATCACGTGAGCCAATTCCTTATAATAAACTCCTTTATATATATCCTATTGGTTCTGTTTCTCTGGAGAACCCTAATACATATGGATATACCACATTTATCCATTCATCAGTTGATGACCATTTGGATTATTTCCATATTTTGACTACTGTGAATAACGCTGCTATGAATATTCTTATACAAGTTTTTATGTGAACATGTTTAAAATTTTCTTGGTTGTATCCTGGGAGTGGTAAACCCAAGTGATTCTAATGGGTGCCCCTAGTTCTCTAAACACTCCAACATTTATCTTAGGCTTTAATCACACCACCTTACAAAGAACACCTCATCAAGGAAAGATAAAAAAAGATGCTGAAACACACTGTGTGGGGGAAAAAAAAAAGCAGGGCACCTGAGTGGCTCAGTTGGTTAAGCATCTGACTTTGGCTCAGGTCATGATCTCACAGTTCTGGGAGTTCCAGCCCAGCATCAGGCTCTATGCTGACAGCTCAGAGCCTGGAGCCTGCTTCGGATTCTGTGTCTCCCTCTCTCTCTCTGCCTCCTGCCCCCCCCAAATAAACATTAAAAAAATTTAAAAGCCCCAAGACATTTGCTAAAGACCTATTTTTATTAATCTACACAGTGTCCTCCTTGCCATAAATGCCTATGGGAGACATTTTTCTCTGGTTTGATTACAGGGAAGTGGTTTCCTTTCATCTCTGAGACAATGTAAATCTTAACTTTGTGACCTCCCATCTTCATGTGACTACTAAAATCTTTAACAAGCATATCACATTTCATGGGCTACATTTATATACTTACTACTCTCCTGGTTTTACCTTCTTGTCCATATTTCCATAGAGTCTCATTTCTCCACTAACTTAAAATGTTATTTGGCAATGCTCTATGTATATAACTTACTAAATAATTTCTGGAACAAGGAAGGTTACAAAAGTAAACTAATACAGTCAGATCTACTAAAGTTTAGACCATCAACTTAAGGGTCACAAATGGGTAAATCTTAATGACCTCTACATATGTTTACATATGGAGGAACATGAACGATTTATAGACTGTGATTTTAAATAGACCATCCCTATGTAAACTAGTGATTAACTAAACGTTGTTATACACACCATCATATATTTATAGTTATTCAGCATTTATTAGATGGCAAAGATTTACTTTTTTTAAAAGATTTTATTTAAAAAAAAAACTTTATTATTTTTAAGGAATCTCTACAACTAACATGGGCCTTGAACTCACAACCCTGAGATCAAGAACTGTATACCCCACTGACTGAGCCAGTCAGGCACCCCTAGGTGGTAGAGATTTACTTTTCACTAATATTTATATATTTGAAATACCTGGCACTATGGCTAGAAGCCCTGCAGACAGGTGACAGAGCTAATCTTCAAAAAGATTTTTAACCATCACTTATAACTAGGTGATTAAAGCACTCATATAGCAAATTTTGTTTAAAACAGCAGGAAGAAAGAAATGATAGAGCTTTTAAAGACATTAACTACAATGCTTACATAAGGAATTATCTTTAACAAGATAATTTCTCAATGTGATTTTAATTACAATGCAGAAATTAATTTCCTTAATAGGGAAAATGAAATAGGAATCAATTGAAAAATGACTTAATATATAGATATTTTGGTTGTAGCTTTTAAGATTATTATACCTCCATCCTTGTTTTGTGTGACTTTATCTTGCATTAAGAAAAGAAATAAAAAATAAAGATATATGTAGGATATTCATTGCCACCACTTGCAATAAGAAAAAAGTAATCAATTTACGGTACACACACAAAATGGAGTATTTCATCATCATTACAAAGAATGTGGTGGGTGGATGAGATGACTTGGTATGTAAGACCAAATTGCGCTAAGTGAAAAAAGGTGTAGAATATCAATGGTATGAGCCCATATGTAAAAAGTGTGTGTATACACACACACACACACACACACACACACACACACGGACACACAGATATTGATCTACCCACCTGTTGATATGAATAAGCAACTTCTATAAGAACAAACAAAAAACTGTTACCAGGAATGACATCCAGGAGTGAGACTGGGAATTGGCAGAGGGGAGGGAGAATTTTAATTTATAAAATTAGTTTAATTTTATGTTTAAAATTTTATATTTAAAATCTTTTATGTTTACACTTTTACTAAATGTGTCTTTTATGAGAAATAAAATTGAAAGGAAGAAAAGACTATGTTCTTACAACTGCTTTTCTCTGTATGTATTTTTATCCAACGGATCTACTGAAAGTAAAAGTAAAAATGAAAACATAAAGACTGGCATAAGTGATATCATAAGCTACTAACAAAAACGACCTACCTTCTGTGTATCAATATCTTGTCTCATGATTCCCATCTCTTTATTTATATTTTCTTTGTGTTTCTCACATTCACTTAGTTGAGCTATCACTTTATTAAGTTCATTTTCTTTTTGCTACAAAAAAGAAAATTCTTTGAAGAATTTTTACAAGAGAAAAAATTGTTAAGTAAATAAATAATTTTAAGTTTTAAATTACCTTCTTATAGTCATCTTTCCCATCTTGAATATAATTCTCAATGTCCTTCATATAACCATGAATATTTTTAACTTTCTCTTTGATATCATTCGTCTGTGAAAAAATATTTTAGTATTTATTTAATACTAATGTTTATTTATACCAGAGCATTTAAGAAGATTTATTTCCAAGAAAATAAGGTAACAAAAACTTAATAGATGAACACAGTGAAACACTGGCTTAGAAGCTGGAGCTTTGTGCTCCAGTTTCCATCAACTGCAAATGTTATAATCTGAGATAATTCCCCTTACTGTCTATGGGATTGGATTAAAGAAATCTCTATTCTCAACTTCTATTTTAGATCAAGAAGCAAAATAATTTAATATTAATCCTTACTCTAACAAGAAGTTTTTTAAAGTTTATTTATTTTGAAAGAGGGGGGAAGAGAGAGACAAAGAGGCAGAGAGGGACAGAGAGAATCCCAAGCAGACTCTGCACTGTCAGCATAGAACCTGTGTGGGGCTCAAACCCACGAACCATGATATCATGACATGAGCTGAAACCAAGAGTCAGACACTTAACCAAATGAGCCACCCAGGTGCACCCAGAGTTTTTTTAATTTTTTAAAGTTTATTTATTTTTTTGAGAGAGAGAGAGAAAGCGGGGCAGGGGCAGAGAGAGAGGGAGAGAGAGGGAGAGAGAGGGAGAGAGAGGGAGAGAGAGGGAGAGGGAGGGAGAGAGAGAGAGAGAGGGAGAGAGAGGGAGAGAGAGAGAGAGAGAGAGACTGACTCCCAAGCAGGCTCTGTGCTATCAGTGAAGAGCCTGACACAGGGCTTGAACCCACAAACCTCAAGACCATGACCTGAGCCAAAACCAAGAGATGGACGCTTAACTGACCGAGCCACCCAGGCAGCACCCCCCAAAAATTCTTTTTAATGTTTGTTTATTTATTTATTTATTTAAAACGTTTTATTTATTTTTGAGACAGAGAGAGACAGAGCATGAACGGGGGAGGGTCAGAGAGAGAGAGAGGGAGACAAAGAATCGGAAACAGGCTCCAGGCTCTGAGCTGTCAGCACAGAGCCCGACGCGGGGCTCGAACTCAAGAACCGCGAGATCATGACCTGAGCCAAAGTCGGACACTTAACCGGCTGAGCCACCCAGGTGCCCCTAATGTTTGTTTATTTTTGAGAGAGAGAGAGAGAGAGAGAGAGAGAGACGGAGCACAAGCAGGGGAGGGGCAGAGACAGAGGGAGATACAGAATCTGAAGTAGACTCCAGGCTCCAGCTGTCACCAAAGACGCTGATGTGGAGCCTAAACCCACAAAGTGCAAGATCATGACCTGACCCGACATCGGACACTTAATCAAATGAGCCACCAGGCACCCCTAATGAGAATTCTTAATGTCAGGATTATGTCACAAATCTCAAAATACTATTTACCTTATGTTTTTAATTTCATGTGAAATGCTAGTATCTAACATCATGCTCTGAACATAAGTTTAATATATATATGATAACAAAAATATAAATGAAATCTTACTTTATCCTGTGCTATTTTGTTGCTTGCATTTTTTTTATTGATTAATTCTTCTTTTTCCTGCTGGAACTTCTCCAATGTTGTTTCTAAAGGGCTTAACTGCTCTTTAGCATCCTAAAAATACAAAATACAGCATTTTATACTATATTCCATTATCTTATTTCAGGTGTCAGACTTTATAGTCCTAATCAAAGTACTTTGTATGTACCAGGCTTTAAAAATTAACTCATTTGCTCCTTCCAAACACTCTATATAAACCCTACCATCCCATATTTCAGATCAGTAAACAGACATACAAATGATTTGAGGTCACAACAGCCAGTAAATGAAGAATCCAGTATCCAAATTTCGTTTAGCTCCAGAGTCTTCTTCTTAGCCCTTATGCTATATACTACTTCAGCCAATGACTTGATTCCTAATCCAGGCCATGTGCTCCCAGTTATATGGGCATGTGCCTTCAGATATAAGTTTTTATGAGTTTGTAGGGGCACATGTCAACTCTAAGTGGCCAAAGAAGAGGAATGCTTTTCAGGTCAGGCCTCTCTTTTACAGATGGGAATATGATGATAAAAGATAGTTTTGTCCTTAAGCTTACTTTGCTAAGGCTAAATAGATATTTTATGGTAATAAAAACATTCAGGTATAATGATGTTGGTGTGTCCACACCTATTTTGGAAGGAAAGTAACAAACTATTTTACTAATCAGGAGTCTACATTATTCAGCCTTGTAACATCTCTATAGCATAATTACATGATAATCAATGTTCAAAACATGAGCCTCAAGCACTTTAAGATAACTAATGAAATATCTAATTAACCCATAAAAGTAGAGACAATTCTTTAGTATTACTTGAGTGTTAGGTATATTTTTTCATAACGAGAAGACATATGGTGTAGTGTGAAGTCCAATGTCTTAGACACTGAAAACCTATCTGAAAACCCTGCCTCCTACTAGCTGCATGAACTTGGCTAAGACATGGAACATCTTTAAGTCTCAATCTCTTTTGTATAAAAGAGATTATAGCCACATATCTCAAAAGGATTACTAAGACACTGAACTCTTTAATGTCAAAGGGCTTCATAAACAGAAAAAAAAAATTATACAAACGTAAGGTATTACCATTTAAAATTTTTTTTTAATGTTTATTTATTTTTGAGAGACAGAGACAGTGTGAGCGGCGGAGGGGCAAAGAGAGAGAGAAAGACACAGAATCTGAAGAGGCTCCAGGCTCTGAGCTGTTAGCACAGAGCCCAACGTGGGGTTTGAACTCACAAGCCGTGAGATCACGACCTGAGCCAAAGTCGGACACTTAACCGACTGAGCCACCCAGGCACCCCAAGGTATTACTATTTTATATCACACTCTAAGCCTCTGATAATTTATAGTAAAAAAATACTTAAGAAACATTTATAACATTTAATGACAGGTTCATAATTTATTTAGTGCCTAGTGAATGTTTATAATTATGAAAAAAACTAGGTAAGATTGTTATTTTGATTAATCTAGATAAGGAATGCCAAATGATTTCCATTCCATGTGCCTGCTCACTACATTGGGAAGGACTCTGAGACTACATCTTGAATCAAAGAGAAAAAGTGTTATGAGTGGGAGGCAGTGTCTGCCATGGATAGAGTAATCTGCAGGTAAGACAAATGTCCCATACAATCATGTATGTAGTTAGCCAGCCACGCGCTGACCACCTCCAATGACAGGAAATTCACTATTTAACCAGGCAGCCAATTCTTGCTTATTATGGCCAAAATCCTCCCAGACATCTTTACCTATTAGTACAAGTTCCATCACCTAGGAGCCATGCAAAGAATTATACTATTTTCATTTGATCCTCACAATATCCATAGTTTTAGCCACTACAGCAATAAAGAGCACTTCATGTGTTTGAACTAAGGTAAAAAACATGTATGTATGTATGGATCTTTTTACCTTTATCTCTCTGAATAAGGACTGAACTTCAGTGGATAATTCCACAGTCTGCTCCTCCAGTTGCTGACGACGTTGTAAATTAGTGGATATCTGAAGTTTCTCTGACTTCAGTTCATTTGTTGTACTCTTTAAGTGTTGAATCTGTTCTTGCTGGTCCTGTATAAGCTTACGATTCAATTCAATCTTGCTGGAAACTGCATCAAAATACATTCACACCGTGACTAATGTTAAGGATACAGAAAATATTACAAACAGCAACCTTCCTTATATGGATTCTATGGAATTCACACAGGCTGAGTTTCCATGGGTCCCACCCCCTATAGTAAAAGTGCTACAAAACCCCTCTTGACCAGCCATGGGTAAGGATCACAGGGCAGAAACAGTAGAGCTCCTCTGACACTTATCATTCAAAACCTCCCATCATTTAAAATCTGTTGTGCAAAGCAAGGAAACTTTTCTCTTTTGAGAAAAGAGTGGATATACTGTGGACTGGAAGAACATAACAGATACAAAATTTATGATAAAAAGCATAAGCTGGGATCAAGTCTCTATGCGTACATGAAGAAAGACTCTATTACCTGTATCTAACTTGTGTTGTTTTTCTTGTTTCTCCTGGTTTACTTGCTGGACAGTTCTACCCAAGTCTAGTCCTTGCAGCTTAGCTGCTTGCTGTGCGATTTTTCTTTCAACATCTTTAAGTTCCATCTTAAGAATAAAACAGTTATTTCCTTTAACAAACTTGCTACATTATAATTATTCAAAATCTTAAAAATTTAATTGCTATTATTTTAAAATCTAAATCTGCAACTGATTTCAGATATAATTTTAACAAAGTTTAATAGGATGAAATGAATTTTAATAACTGAAATGACAAAAGCAAACTGACTAAAATGAAAATAAACAGGACTACTTCTTAACTCTCATATTTATGAATAAAACATCGAAACCCAGGAATGTAAAGTTTAAGCAGTACTCACTCAGACTATCTGCAGTTCAGGACAGGGAACTCTAAATGCAAACTATACGTGAACACGATGTACTGTTTTTTACCACTCTCACATTTCACATTTAAAACACCAGGAAACAAGTTTTATTCTGCCTTAAACTACAATAAACTTACCTGGAATCTTTCCATAATTGTAACATCTGTCAGGCATACTTTAGCACTTTCTTCTTCAGGCATTATTGTGCCCAAGAGTGTTTCCTGTTCTTCTATGTCATTCTTTAAGCGCTGTATGTCTCTGTTGACATTTTGCAGTTTGTTTCTTAATTCTGGTATTTCCTTCTCCTTCAAATCAATTATGCTTTGCCTTAACAGAGAACACACAATTAAAAATAAGCTATCTAATGTTTTTTTTTTATCATGAAACGGAAGTCCTAAATTTTTGGCAAGAATATCATAGAAGTGACTGTACCCTTCTCAGGGCATCTCATCAGTGAGGACATGATGTCATTCATTACATCTTATTACTAGAGATGTTAGTCTTGTTCACTTAGGTAACATGGTATCAGCCAGATTTATCTGCTATAATGTTACTATTTTTCTCTTTGTAATTAATAACTTATATTAGGAGAAATATGTTGGGACTATGTCATTATCTCATTTCTTCTCAAACTTAAGAAAAGTTTTTTTTTAAATGCTTGTTTATCTTTGAGAGAGAGATTGTGAGCAGGGAAGGGGCAGAGAGAGAGAGGGGACAGAGGATCCAAAGCAGGCTCTGCACTGACAGTAGAGAGCCTGATGCAGGGCTTGCATGAACTCATGAACCATGAGATCATGACCTGAGCTGAAGTTGGATGCTCAACTGACTTAGCCACCCAGGTGCCCCTCAAATTTCTGCCCACTCATTTTAGTATCCGATGGCAGATCTTACTCACAAAAATTACAATATTCCCCCCTACTTCTCCACAGGAGATATATTCCAAGATCCCTAGTGGATGCCTCAAACCCACTTATATACAAACTGAACCTTATATATACTGTTTTTTCCTATATAGACAAGTCTATGATAGAGTTTATAAGTTAGGCACAGTCAGGGGTGCCTGGGTGGCTCAGTTGGTTAAGTGTCCAACCACCTTAACCTTAGTCAGTTTGGCTCAGGAGATGATCTCACAGTTTGGGAGTTTGGAGCCCCGTGTCAGGCTCTGTGCTGACAGCTCAGAGCCTGGCACCTGCTTCAGATTCTGTGTCTCTCTCAAAGATAAATAAACACTATAAAAAACCCCTTTTTTAAAAAAATAAATTAGGCACAGAGATTAACACTATTAATAAAACAATTATAACAATATACTATAATAAAAGTTATATGAATGTGGTCTCTCTCAACATATCTTATTGTACCGTACCCTTCCTCCTCTTGTGGTGATGTTAGATGATAAAGTGCCTACATGATGAGATGAAGTGAGGAGAATGATGTAGGCATTGTGACTTCAAATGAGGCTACTGTTAATATATGTCAGCAGGATCATCTGCTTCTGGACCACAGTTGAGCTCAGGTAATGGAAACAGCAGAGAGTGAAACTGCAGATAAGGGTGACTACTGTATTACTGTGCATTTTGCCAAACAGAGATTTTCTATAAATTAACTGACCATACTGATCAAAAGTATCAAGATGGTGAAAAACAAAGAATGAAGAGATGCTGAAGACTGCAGGAGCCTAAGGAGAAATAAAAACAATGCAACGTCGGATCCTGGGATGGATCCTGAAACAGAAAAACAACATTAATGGAAAGTGCTGAAATTCGAATATGGTTTGTAGTTAACAGCATCACACAAATGTTAATTTCTTGGTTTTGATAACTAGTTTATGGTTACATAAATTGTGAACATGAGGAAAAGCTAGGTGAAGGGTAGAGGTGAATTTTCTGTACATTTTTTGTAATTTTTCTCTAAGTCTACAATTATTTCAAAATAAAACGTTTAAAAAAAAAGATGGAAAAAAGGAAGGAGACCACTCAGCCAAATGCCACATGGGATTATGGTACAAAAGCTGTTAGCCAGTTTATCACACCTACTGTAGCTAATGGACTACCACTCTGGTGGCAGGAAGACTGGCTCCACATCTAACTTTGTTGAACCTCTGAAACAAAATTTGTATTTAACCCTAAAAAAAAAAAGCTATCAATTTTATTTCTGAAAAATTCCAAATTCTAAATTAAAAGTTAGTACAATAAATTAAATTGATTTCTAGTGGAGTCTTACAGTAAACTAAAGGAAAAACCCGAAACTCAAGAGTTAGCTCTGGCACACTGCTATGAGTTAACAATTTTTAAAAGTCTACACTACGACCAAGAAATGCCAACCTGAACTGATCGGTGGCAACAGAAGACCTATAGTTTGTTATGCCACTGAGATGAAAAAATTTCCTGAGTAATTATGAAGGTATGCAGATTCAGAGTAATTCCATGCTCACATTACTTCCTGAATCTTGTGGTCATAGACCAGGAGTTGGTCTTAAAGTATGTTCCTAGTACCTAGACAGTAACATGGCTACGATAGCCCAAAGACAGTCAAGCATTCACTTGACTGGGGACATCTTTGTGGAAAACTACAGGTATCCATTCAATTGTAACCCTATTTTTACATTTTCACATGCACACAAAAAACCTCTAATCGATGTGGTCCAGATTTTGATGCCTTCTTTTCTGATGATTACCTAAGATGCTAAAATAAGTATCATAAGCATAAAGACGTTTCCCAAAAGAATGGGGTATTGAGATTAGGACTGTGTTCTTTTGTGTAAAATTTTCAGAAACTCAGTTCTATTTGTGTGACAGCATTCCTTTTCCAAGGGGCTTTTAAGTAAAAGAAACCAATACAGATATGGTTGGTTGGGTGAAAACATCTTTCAAAGCAATGGGGAAAAATAATGAGTTTTTACTGAGCTGTCATAATAAATAAACCTGACTCAGTACTAAGCAAAATGATAAACACGTATATTTTCATCTGAGATTTCATTCATGATGATGGTCTTAATATATTAAGTATTGATGAGTTTTGGCCTTTAAATAAAAATATTTCCCTTGGGGCGCCTGGGTGGCTCAGGTGGTTAAGCATCCAACTTCAGCTCAGGTCATGATCTCATGGTTCCTGAGTTTGAGTCCTGCATCAGGCTCTCTGCTGACAGCTCAGAGCCTGGAGCCTGCTTTGGAACCGGGTCTCCCTCTCTCTCTCTTAAAAATAAATAAATATTAACAACAACAAAAAAAATTTCCCTCAAAGAGGATAAGCAAAATCTGGTTCCTCACTACCTCTCTGAGCTCATCGTCAACCATTTTCCCTTTGGCCTCAGGGATTTTGGACTGCCTGGAATGCTCTTCTGCTGGACAAATATTGTCCCTTATTTCTCTCATGTCTACACTCAGTTGTCACCTTCAACAGCAATTACCCTCTTCTGTACTTCCTTACTCTGCTATATACTTTTCTCCAAGGCACTGATTTACCTCTCACACTACATATTTATTTTTCTAGCTTCAGGACATCTTACTTTGTGTGTAGTAACCAGAGTGACATATAGTGGCCACTCCAGATACTAGGGTACTATATGGATTAGTCAGCCACGAGTACTTTGACATTCCTCCTAATGAGAGGTGGAGTCTGTGTCCTCTCATTGAATCTTGGCAGGCTCTGTGACTACTGTTGACCAAATAGTCAACAGCAGAAGTAACACTGTGCCAGGTTTTGGGCCCAGGCCTTCAGATACTAGCAGTTTCTATTGCCTGTATCTTTTACTACTCGCTCTTAGGATCCTTCATTTGGTAATCCAACCACTCTGCTGCCAAAAGCCCAAAACACATGTGTGGGCCATGCGAGGGCACTGTGTTTGACAGCCCCAGCTGAGCTCCCAGCTAATAGTCAGTGTCACTGAAAGTCATCTGAGTGAGCCATCTTGAACACTGAGCCCAGTAGAGACTTGAGATGGCAGATGTTGCAGCCAACATCTGACTGCAACTGCATGAAAAACCCTAAGTGAGGAACTACCCACCTAAGCCCAGTCATGCCACAGAAAATCCTAATAAATGGTTGTTGTGAGGCACTAAGTTTTGAGGAGGTTGTCACGGAACAGTAAATAACTGAACAGATACTACAGCTCTCATTCATTCAGCAAATAGTTACTAGTATTACAACACAGAAGGAATTAAGGAAGTAAAGCAATGAATAAAGTATGTACCCTACTCTGAGAAGGGGAGCTCTGATGGCAAGGGTCCTAAAATATAATACAATGTTGATTTCTGCTACTTATATCAATATGACACAGAACTAAGCTCACATTTCCTCTAAGTGCACTTTCTACCAACTTGACATTTTATCTTTTACTTAATCTTTTTCCTTTCAAGACACTGCCTTATTCCTTTCCCTCCTTTTCATTCTCAAACTACTGCTTTTGTCTCCTTATCACATTCCCTCTATAGCCTCCAATAATCTAGTTTTCACCCTGAAGACTATATTAGTTATCTATTGTTACATAACAAAACATTCCAAAACTCAACAGCCCAAAACAACAGCACTTATTTTGAGATCAGAAACAGCCATCCAGGTACTTTTGGCTCAGGATGTCTCACTGAAGTGGCAGTCAAGCTGCTGGCCAGGGCTACAGTCATCTCAAGGCTTGACTGCTGGAGAACCAATTTCCAAGTGGTACTCACTCGTGTGGTTGTTTGAAGGCCTCAGGTCCTTGTCAAGTGGGGCCCTCCACAGGGCTGCTCATATGGCAGGTGGCTTCACCCATTTCCAAAAGAAAAGGCGAGCAGGCAGCTAGTAGTGTCTTATATAACTGAATCCTGGAAGGGACACACTACCACTTCTGTCATATTTTATTGGTTACACAGACCAATCCTAGAACGTGGGAGAAGACTACACGAGAGCATGAATACCAGCAGGTAGGGATCACTGGGGATCATCTTGGAGGCTGGCTACCACAAAGCCTATCTGCTTAGACTTTTCTGACTTTTTCTCTTGAAATTTCTCTTTGGTTTTCCAGGACAACATACCCTCCTGGCTTTTCTGCTTCAAGAGTAGTTCTCACTCTTTTTTTTTTTTTTAAATAATTTTAAGTTTATTTATTTATTTTGAGAGAGAGAGTGGGCAAGTGGGGAAGAATCAGAAAGAGGGAGAGAGAGAGAATCCCAAGCAGGATCCGCACCACCAGCACAGAGCCCGATGCAGGGCTTGAACTCACTAACTGTGAGATCATGACCTGAGCCGAAGTTGGATACTTAACCAAGCCATCCAGGTGCCCCACATTTTTTTTTTTTTTTTTAGTATGTATTTATTTATTTTGAGAGAATGAGAGAAAGAGAGAAAGAGAGAAAGCGTGTGAGTTAGTGGGGGAGAGAGGCAGAAAGAAGGAGAGAGAGAGAATCCCAAGCAGGCTCCAGGATGTCAGCACAGACCCTGACACAGGGCTCAATTCCATGAACTGCGAAACCACGACCTGAGCGAAAACTAAGAGTCAGATTCTTAACTGAGTTGTTCTCACTCTTATCCATTCAATATATTAACATGAGATTAATTTCTTAAAACACATTTTTCATAAATCCCTAAAGATGACTCCCTATGACCTATCAGAGGGAGTTGTAACTAGGTCTGAACATAATGTAGCCCTATCTTCCTAACTTTTGGAAATCAATCTCCCCACATGATTCTTCCAACTCTAGATCACCTTTCTATTGCAGCACAGGTCATGCTCCTCTCCCCTTCACACACACTGTCCTCATTTCTCTCTCCACTTTTCTTCTGTTAATAGAGTTGAACCAACTTCCCTATGCTTTATATTCCCCTCCCATCTCGTTCTCAAAATCTTATTCTCATTCTATAGTCCACTGGCTTCTCTCTTAACTAATGTATTGTCTGAACCAATTAAGTACTTTATTAAGCGCTGCTTTCTAAATATTCAATTCTGAGAGCTTGTCTACTTAGAGCATCAGCTCCTTAGAGACTATGTCATATTGGTCTCTGTGACCAGCTGCATGCTCTATATTGTGGGAGACAACAAGATATCATCACAGACTTTCTGACTTGATCTGATTTATAAAGAGACCATCATTTGAATTTCTTGAATAAGTGAGGGAAAATAAACAATACAAATCACTATGATTCATTCTTTTTGAAAGTGGGAAAGACATAAAAATATAGTTTAAAATTTCTTTTGGGGGAGCTTTCTAAGACTTTAATTCTTTTGCTAGGTTTAGAAAGCACCATACTAGCAAACAATTCAAAATCTGTCAAAATTTCTGTTCCTAAGCCAAGTCTCAGGAATTAAATAAACATACACACAAAACAAAAAAAAGTTAAGATTATATCTACCCTGTGAGTAGTTTAAGAAGTTTGCTCACCTTTAAACAAAATAGTTATTTTTTCTTATCACATAAATAACATGAAAGGGGACATACTGGCTGAGAATCCTGACTTGACTTTTTACTCATTCAACATATTACTCAACACCTAAAATATGGCCAGGGACTGGATGGGTACCTTTTTTTTTAAATGTTTGTTTATTTTTGAGACAGAGAGAGAGAGACAGAGAGAATCCCAAGCAGGCTCTGCACTGTCAACATAGAGCCCAATGCAAGGCTCAAACTCGTGAAATGTGAAATCATGACCTGAGCTGAAATCAACAGTCAAGTGCTTAATTGACTAAGCCAACCAGACACCCCTGGATGAGAAACTTTTACGGTGCTACTGTTACATGTACAGTAATGGTAAACCCATATTCTCACCTCATGGGGACAAGTCCCAGCATTTCATCACGCCGTTTTTCTTTTTTCTTTAGTTCCGATTCTGTTGACTTGAGTTTATCTGGAGCAAGCCGCAGCTTAGACTGTAAATCACTGATGACTTCCTGTAATTCAGCTTCTGTCTGAAAAACCCTCTGACAGACAGGGCAACATGACTGGTTTTCATCCGTTAGCTGAGTAATGAACTGGGAGTAAACTGCCGTGGCTCCAGCCAGCATGGCTATTTTAAGAAAATAAATATTATTACCAGTGAGAGGAATATAAAATATAGTTTTGTCATGATGGTTATAATCCTTTCCCATATGTATATGATTATTCTTCCTTTATAAACACATTATAGACATAAAAATTCTCTGATATTTACATAATCTTTGGAAGGACACAATACATTCAGATTTGTATTAATTACTTTCTGGTAACACACAAAAACTGTAACAAAATTTTAGAGCATATTATGTGCCAGAAACTGTTCTAAGAGCTTTATACTAATAATCTCATTTACTCTTCCCTCAAACCCTAAATTGTAGGTAATTATGTCCTCAGATGATAAGTCTGAAGTAAAAGAAAGATTTGATAATTTGCCCAAAGTCACACAGCCATCAAGTTGTAGAATAAGGACTAAAGCCATTTGGCTCCAGAACCACGTTTTTAAATCTCTCATCCTTAACAGTTACCTGTGAGTGAAAATTCATAAGCGTCAAAGTACCTCAATATTATAAAGAAGGTAACTTAGGGCACCTGGGTGGTTCAATCAGTTGAGTGTCTGACTTCAGCTCGAGTCATGATCTCATGGTTCATAAGTTTGAGCTTCACAACAGGTTCTTTGTGGTCAGTGCAGAGCCTGCTTTGGATCCTCTGTCATTCCCTCTCCCTGTCTCTCCCAATAATATTTTTTTCTCTCAAAAATAAACATACATATAAAAAAGTAAAAAAAGAAGGTAACTTACCTCGTTGTTTTGAGGATTTTTCAATTTCTTCCTTAAGTCTGTCTAAATCACTTTCAAAATCCTGGCTACCACAAACATCAAACAGCTTGTCTTCATAACTGGACAACTGCTCTTCTTTCCTTTTTAGTTCATTATTTAAATGATTTTTATTTTGCTCAGCTGAAGCTAGTTCTTTGCTAAAATAAGAACAAATATAGATTACAATTTTAAAACATGAGAAATCAGTTTGAAAAGTTTGAGTAGGTAGGTAGGACCCTTTCACAATATCACTTCCCTTCTCTCCTATAAGAACTTCTCCTTCATCCCTTCATTGTTGCTGTCATCTACTTAGGTCTCATCATCCATTCCCTCTCATTCATGGAAGATTTTGCTCACTAGTACAATTTATCTCCATTCCTCCTTTTTTTTTAATGTTTATTTTTGAGAGAGAAAGAGAGAGTGTGAGCAGGGGAAGGGCAGAGAAATAGGGAGACACAGAATCCAAAGTAGGCTCCAGGCCCCAAGCTGTCAGCACAGAGCCCAACACGGGCTATGAGATCATGACCTAGGCCTAAGTTGGACGCTTAACCAACTGAGCCACCCAGGCACCCCTCCATTCCAACTCTTAAATATCATCCCAGCCAACCTCCATACTGACAAAGATCAGGGTTTTTCACTTTGCAGGTTATGATGCACTAGGCAAGGCATGTAATCAATATAATGCATTATATTCAACCTATCTTAAAAAACAAAACAGAATAAAATATATTGGAGCAGAATGAGCATAGTTAGGACATGTACTATTTTGAGAAATTTGTTTCAGATGAGTGTATATGAATGCATGTGTGCTATATCTTGATACTTCCCATTTTGAGACACAGTAAAAATCTGGAAAAATAAAAGTAACTAATACAGATGATGCTTTGATCATCCTAGTCACTAAGCATTGCTCATCAACACCACTATCTTAGCACCAAACATTGTTGGCCACTTCCTTGAAAGTCTATTTTCTCAAGGCATCAAGAACAAGAACCACTCCTGTTTGGCTCTCACCCCAGCTCCCCTAATTCTAGTTTCCTTTACTTGCTCTTCTTCATTGCTTACCAACAGTAAATGCTGCTGTTTCTGAGGCATCAGACCATAACCTTTTCTCTTCTCTTTGCATAAACCCCTTTAAAGTGATATTGCCTATACTAATGACTTCAATTATTACTTACAAAGCAACAATTTCCAATCTCTTGAACTTCAAACTCCAGTATCTCCCTAAGAGATATTTCCACAACAAGCACAAATTAAACATGGTCAAAGCCAAATCCACTATCTTCCTCAAAAATCTGTAAGGAATTTTTGACTCTTATCCAACCACCACTCAAAGTGACATTAGAAAAAAGTGATCACTTTTTCTTTATTGTGGTAAAAAACACACATTAAAAACTACCATCTTAACCTTTTAAGTGCACAGTACAGTGTTAACTATACACACATTATTGTGCAACCTATCTCTAAAACTTTTACATCTTGTAAAACTGAAACTGTGTAACCACTGAACAACAATTCCTCTTTCCCTCTTCCCCCATTTCCTGGCAACACCATTATACTTTCTGTTTTTAAGAGTTTGACTATTTGGGTAGGTCTTTTAAGTGGAATCATATAGTATTTGTTCTTTTGAAACTAAATTATTTCACTAAACATAATATCCTTCAAGGTTCATCCAAGTTGATGGGTGAACTTTTTTTTTTTTTTTTTTAAGTAAGTTTTGCACTCAACATGGGGCTTGAATTCACAACTTAGAGATCAAGAGTCACTCGCTTAACCAAATGAGTCAGCCAGGAGCCCAGGATTTCCTTCTTTTTCAAAGCTGAGTTAATATTGTTATACACAAACATATACCGAGTCTTTATCCATTCATCTGGCTACTGAGAATAATTCTATAATAAACATGGATTTGCAAAAATCTCTTCAAGATGTTTTCAATTCTTTTGAATATATACTCAGAAGTGCAACTGCTGGATCTGGTAATTCTGTTTTGAAAGACACGCATTTTCTTTTTTTTTTTTTTTTTTTAATTTTTTTTTTTTCAACGTTTTTTAATTTATTTTTGGGACAGAGAGAGACACAGCATGAACGGGGGAGGGGCAGAGAGAGAGGGAGACACAGAATCGGAAACAGGCTCCAGGCTCCGAGCCATCAGCCCAGAGCCTGACGCGGGGCTCGAACTCACGGACCGTGAGATCGTGACCTGGCTGAAGTCGGACGCTTAACCGACTGCGCCACCCAGGCGCCCCGAAAGACACGCATTTTCTATATCACCTGTATCATTTCACATTCTCACTAACAATGCACAAAGGTTCCAATTTCTCAGCATCCTCACCAACACTTGTTATTTTCTGTTTTTTTTTTTGTTTGTTTGTTTTTTTGTTTTTTTTGGTAGTGGTCATCCTAACTGGTATGATGTGTTATCTCATTGTGGCCTTGAGCTGCATTTCACTGATGATTAGTGATACTGAACATTTTTTCATATGCTCACTGGCCATTTGAATATTGCCTCTGGAGAAATGTCTATTCAAGTCCTTTGCCCATTTTTTAAAAAAAAATTTTAAATGCTTATTTGTTTTTTGAGAGAGAGTGAAAATGAGAGCAGGGGAGGTGCAGAGAGAGAGGGAGACATAGAATCTGAAGCAGGCTCCAGCTCTGAGCCGTCAGCATGGAGCTCAATGTGGAGCTTGAACTCACGAACTGCAATATCATCACTTGAGCTGAAGTTGGACACTTAACCAACTAAGCCACCCAGGTGCCCATGCTCATTTTTAAATCCAATTATCTGTTTTTGTGTTGTTGAATTATAGGAGTTCTTTACATATTCTAGATAATAAACCTTTACTAGATATATAGTTTGTAAATATTTTCTCCCATTCGGTCGGTTGACTTTTCCCACTATTGTTTTCTTTGTTGTGTAGAAGTTTTTAACTTTTTTATTTATTTATTTATTTATTTAAAATTTTTTTTTTTTCAACGTTTTTTATTTATTTTTGGGACAGAGAGAGACAGAGCATGAACGGGGGAGGGGCAGAGAGAGAGGGAGACACAGAATCGGAAACAGGCTCCAGGCTCCGAGCCATCAGCCCAGAGCCTGACGCGGGGCTCGAACTCACGGACCGCGAGATCGTGACCTGGCTGAAGTCGGACGCTCAACCGACTGCGCCACCCAGGCGCCCCTAGAAGTTTTTAACTTTGATGTAGTCCCATCTGTCTACTTTAAAAAAAAAAAAAACCACTTTATTTATTGATTTTGATAGAGAGAGAAAGGGCGGGCATGAGCTCCGGAGGGGCAGAGAGAGGCAGAGAGAGAATCCCAAGCAGGCTCTGCACTGTTAGCAGGGATCTGATGTGAGGCTTGATCTCATGAATCGGGAGATCAAGACCTGAGCTGAGATCAAGAATAGGACGCTTAACTGACTGAGCCACGCAGGCCCCCATTTGTCTATTTTTGGTTTGTTTCCCTGTGCTTTTGGATCAGGTTCAAGAAAATATTTGTCAATTTCAATATAATGAAGCTTTCCCCCTATATTTTCTTCTAGGGGTTTTATAGTTTCAGGTGTCATTTTTAAAAAGGAGAATTTTAATCCTCTCACTAAGTTCTGCAAACTTTCAAGGAACAAAAGGCCCAAATCAATGTCACCATTTTACTTGATTCATAAAATACAGTAGAACCAAAGTCAATTAACACAAGACATACCATTTTATGACAATAAATGACAAGACATTAAAACAGTGAAAAATAAAAGCATGAAATAAGAGATCTGTATTACATTTCTACAAGTTGCAAATACTTACTTCAATTTGGCAAGTCTGTCCCTGGTCTGATTAATTTCTTTTGACTTACTATGAAGCCAGTCTTCAAGCTGCTTTTTGTTGGGAAAATACCCTAACAATGAAGTTAATTCATCACTGTGTCGAGATTTTATCTTTCTGATTTGTTCATCTTTGTCAGACTATAGAAAAAAAAATTTTTTTTTATGAAATCCAAGAACTCCACATTACATGAAGAACACAAATTTTAACTTAAAACTCCAAGCTCAAGAGTCACATGCTCTACCAACTGAGCCAGCTAGGTGCCCCTAAGAAAACAAATAAATTCTAGACTGATTAAAGTTCTAGGCTTAAAAAACAAAATGCTAAAAATGAAAGAATACAAAATTAAAAAAAAAAAATTTTTTTTAATGTTTTATTTACTTTTGAGAGAGAGAGACAGAGAGAGAGAGAGAGAGAGAGAGAGAGAGCGAGCAAGCAGGGTAGGGACAGAGAGAGGGAGACAGAATCCAAACACAGACTTCAGGCTCTGAGCTGTCTGCACAGAGCCTGAGGGGGGCTCGAACCCACTAACTGTGAGATCATGACCTGAGCCAAAGTCAGACGCTTAACCAACTGAGATACCCAGGCGCCCCTAGAATACAAAATTTCTTAAAGTCTTACAGTGGGGACTGCCTTCTGTGCATAAGAGAAAAAAGTAACAAGTCTGAAAACATGAAAATTAAACTTGTGTATGAGGAGCACCTGGGTGGCTTAGTCGGTTAAGTGTCTGACTTTGGATCAGGTCATGATATCACCGTTCAGAGTTCAAGCCCCATATCGGGCTCTGTGCTGACAGCTCAGAGCCTAGAGGCCTGTTTCGGATTCTGTGTCTCTCCCTCTCTCTGCCCCTCCCCTGTTCATGGTATCTCTCTCTCTCTCTCTCTCTCTCTCTCAAAAATAAATAAACGTTAAAAAAAAGAAAACTTCTGTATGAGATATGATAAAAATTAATACCAATGTGCATGTGTATATATTCTTCTATATTAATTTTTATAATTACAAAAAAGTTTTTAAACTCCAAAGTGTATTGTATAGAGTATTTTTTTTTTAAATGCTTATTTATTTTTGAGACAATGCAAGAAACAGAGTGCAAGCAGTGGAGGGACAGGAAGAGGGAGACACAGAATCTGAAGCGGGCTCCAGGCTCTGAGCTGTCAGCCCAGAGCCCGACACAGGGTTCGAACTCAAGAACCATGAGATCGTGACCTGAGCCGAAGTCAGACGCTTAACCGACTTGAGCCACTCAGGTGCCCTGATTTTACAGAGTATTAAGCTCACTTAACTCCTAAAATATAATGCCAGTATGAACTAAATATTCCATAGTTATTTCAAATACCAGAAAGTATAATCAGAACAAAAAGCAAGGTCATACTTTGTCTTTGGTCAGCATCTCCATCTGGGTACGTGTTGTCGTATGATGGTTTATCTGTTCCATCTCTTGGTCCAATTTACGCAGGGTCCTGTCTAGGTCTGCTTTCTCACTTTGAAGGCTTATTACTTCTGTTTTTAGAGCTTCTACATTGCTGTTTTTCTCAGCCTTGCTTAGCTCACGTTCCTTATCAAAAATTCAAACACACAAATTTATATATTCATGTTAAAACAATGACAAAATGATTGTTTGCTTTTATCCAACAAGAGAAAAAGCTTAAGAAATAAGATTTTTAAGGAAAATCTTATAAAGCTGCCTTACTATAATGGTAGAGAATTAGTAAATGAACCTGGAAGGTCAAAGAGGAAAAAAACTGAGTATTTACTGTAAAACTGAGAAAAATACATCTAAGTATATAGTTTAGTGATTCTTCTGACGGGTGATTCCCCATCACAAGGCAATATTGTGACAAACTGCTAAATTGACAGAAATGTTTGCAAATAGCAATGTTTACTTAAATTATCAAGATGGAATCTGAGAGGGAGAATTGCCAAACTTTACAATGCCTACTTTGGTGGCAGAGGTGTGAAGCAAGGGGACAGATTACAAATGAAGAAGAAAATCTGGAAATTCATAAAAAAGAAGAGATGAGCTAAGAAAATTTTTACCATATAAAAAGTGATAACATGGCAATAATCATAGAAAATCTACAGTGTGTGGAACCTAGAGGGAAAATACTTTTAACTTAGGTAAGTGGTTATTAACCAAAGTACTCATAAGAATCACCTGGCTTTGAGTGGACCTTCCATTCTCCACCCTAGAGATTTTGATTAGGAATGGTCTAAGCATAAGTGTTTTTAAAAAGATTCCTAGGTGATTCTAATTTTCAATCCACCCAGTGCCAGAATCAAAGAGTTGGTGTAATTATAATACTCATATTTTTTAATTTTATATGAGATTCCTAAACAAGGTGGACATTTTTATTGAAATGCCAGTATCTTAGGATTAGCAGTAGATAAAATACTTCAGAATGCAAGATTCTAAGTGTCCTACCTACACCTTAAAATTATTGGATTACTCAAATAATGTCTTACAGCTTTTGAGAGCTCCTGGTCCAGTTCAAGAATCCTGTCCGAAGATCCTTCCAACTGCTGTAATTCATACTTCACATTTCTCAGCTCATTCTGCTTCTTACTTAGGATTTCTGATTTTAGCTCAATTATTCTTCCCAGTCCAGTTTTCTTATCCCTTATCTCATCAATCTGTTTTTGTTTCATAGTCTCTTTTTCTGCAAAGTCATTCTAAATACACATGAGGAAAACGAGCATTAATAATTTTTTAACTGAACTTATTAATAAGTTTCTTGAACGCAAAATTAATAGATGCACACTAAAGAAAATTTAAAAAGTACAAAAAAATGTAATGACCATCATCTTGAGATAATCATTATTAGTTATGAGCAAACTTTTTTTATGATTACCTTTAAAAAGAACTTTTGGAAGATAAATACTGTATGACCTCACTTATGTTTTTGTCTAAAAACAAACTCAAGAAACAAAAACCAAACTCAGAAAAAGAGATCAGATTTGGGGCCACCAGAGGTAGAGGGTGGGAAGAGGGAGAATTAGAGAAAGGTGGTCAAAAGGTACAGATTTCCAGTTATATGTAAATACTAGGGATGTAAGGTACACCATGATGACCACAGCTAACACTGCCATATGGTATAAAGCAAAGTTGTTAAGGGAGGAGATCCTAGCAGTTCTCATCACAAAGAAAATTTTTTTTCCCTTTCTTTTCTTTTACCTATATAATAAAATGGTTATTAGCTGAGCCTACTGTGGTAACCATTTCACAATATATGTAAATCAAGCCATATGCCTTAAACTTATACAATGATATATGTTCATTATTTCTCAAAATAATGAGGGGAAAAAAGAAAAAAAATTTACTTAAAATCAAAATAGGGGCATCTGGGTGGCTCAGTTGGTTAAGCATCTAACTTCGGTGCAGGTCATAATCTCATGGTTCCTGAGCTCAAACCCCACACTGGGCTCTGTGCTGGCATAGGGTCTGCTTAGGATTCTGTCTTCCTCTCTCTCTGCCCCTCCCCTGCTCATAGTCACTCACAAAAGAAACTTTAAAAAATAAATAAAACTTAAAATATAAGTCTGTATCTTCTTCATATTTTTATCCTTATGAACTTCAGAAAAGTTGCTTCCATAAAGGTGTTTTCTATCTCCTACAGATTTTATTCTAACACTAATTAAAATATACGACAAAACAGGGGCACTTGGGTGGCTCAGTCGGTTAAGTGTCCAACTTTGGCTCAGGTCATGATCTTGCGGTTCATGAGTTCATGACAGTACAGGCTCTGTACTGACAGCTGGAAGCCTGGAGTCAGCTTCCGAGTCTGTGTCTCCTTTCCTCTCTGCCCCTTCCCTGCTCACACTCTGTCTCTCTCTCTCTCAAAAATAAATAAACATTAAAAAAAAAAAAAAAAAAGACAAAATGAGGTCCATCCAAAAATTAACACAATCTTTAAAAGCTATTTCTTTCTTTTCTTTTAAGTTTATTTATTTATTTTGAGAGAGAGAAAGTACACAGGCAAGGTAGGGGCAGAAAGAGGAGAATCCCAAGCAGTCTCTGGTGACAGCATGGAGCAGGACAGAAATGGGGCTCAATCACACAAATTGTGAGATTATGAACTGAGCCGAAACCAAAGGTCAGACACTCAATGGAGTGAGCTACTTAGGTGCCCCTAAAACATTTTAATTAGAGAATCTCATACAAACAAAAGAATATAACAATATTTACCATCATTTGGTTGGCAATTTCTGTTTCCTTCTCTTGTCTCTCTCTCACAAGTTTGTGAAAATTTTTAATATGTCTTTCACTGAATGGTCCACGCTCAAAGCCATCCAATTCTAGCTGTGTTGCTAAAGACTGAATTAATGAATCTCTAGCTCGGATATGTTCTTGATGGCGATCTGCTTGTAGCTGTAGACGACCTTTAAAAAACACAACCATAATAATTCTTTCATCAACTGATTTTTAAAAAATTAAAATAAGTGTATATTCATATTGCAGTTATAAAAAAAAAAACAGCAGAATGTCTTATATCCTTTGCTCAGTTCCCTCCATTGGTAACCATGGTAATGTGACATAATAAAAGAAACACATATTTAGGGACACCTGGGAGGTTCAGTTGGTTAAGTCTCTGATTTCAGCTTAAGTCATGATCTCACGGTTTGTGGGTTCAAGCCCTATACTGGGCACTACGCTGACAGCTCAGAGCCTGGAGCCTGCTTCAGACTGTGTGTTTCCCTCTCTTTCCCTCTGTACTTTCCCTGCTTGTGCTCTCTCTCTCTCAAAAGTAAATAAACATTTTTAAGAATTTATATATATATAAAAAAAGAAATACATATTTGGTCTTTGTCCCTGGTTCCTGGCACAAAGCATGTAAAATTTTTAGAATTTCTGAGTGATACAGGTGAAAGAAGCATCTTTTGTTATTCATTTCAAATCCTATTCAGCCGTATCTCAGTTTATTCTAATGAGGTGAATTTTAGAGGAGCTGGTTGTCAAAGGAACCTACTATGTAATTAGAGAGTAGGAACTTTCAGTACCCCCATCCCCAACTCTGGAGAGCAGCTTAAGATGGAGTTGAATCACCAATGACTAAAATGATTTATTCAACCATGTCTACGTAATGGAATTTCCATAAAAACCCTAAATGACAGCATTCAGAGAGCTTTCAGGTTGGCGAACATATCAAGGTGCCTGTTCATGTGTGAGTGCTGCACAGAGAGGGCATGTAAGCTGAAGGCCCCTTCCCCAGACCCTGCCCTATGCATCTCTTCCATTTGATTGTTCCTGAGTGGTATCCTTTATTTTTTTTTATTTTTTTTTTTCAACGTTTTTTATTTATTTTTGGGACAGAGAGAGACAGAGCATGAACGGGGGAGGGGCAGAGAGAGAGGGAGACACAGAATCGGAAACAGGCTCCAGGCTCCGAGCCGTCAGCCCAGAGCCTGACGCGGGGCTCGAACTCACGGACCGCGAGATCGTGACCTGGCTGAAGTCGGACGCTTAACCGACTGCGCCACCCAGGCGCCCCCTGAGTGGTATCCTTTAGAATGAACTGGTAATACTGTTTCCCTAAGTTCTATGAATCATTATAGCAAATTATTAGACCTCAGAAAGGGGTTGTGGGGACCCCTAATTTATAGTCAACTGATCAGAATTATATGTGACAGGCAACTTGGGACTTGCAACTGGAATCTGAGTTAGGGAGGCAGTCTTTTGGGACTTCTTGGGGAATGCCCTAACTCTAACTAGTGTGAGAATGTAATCTTATCCACTGAGAAGTGGGAGAATTGCTTGATGTGGAAAAACCCATACAACTGGTGTCAGAACTGCTGTGAGTAGAAAAACAATGTTTTCTTTAGTAATATTTTGCAATACTACAGTACAATTTCACAGTCAGGATAATGACACTGATACAATCCATCAGATTTATTCACATTTCCCCAGTGTTTTGTCTATTTGTATGTATTAAGTTCTATATAATTAACTGCATAAGTTCATATATCCACCAAGACGGTGAACATAATGAACAGCTCCAATACCACGATAGTACCTCTTGTGCTTTTATAACCATAACCATACTAACCTTCCTCCTGTCCCTTCTCCTACTTAGTAACCCTGGCAACCACTAATCTGTCCTCTACTTGTAAAATTTTGACATTTTGGGGCACCTGGGTGGCTCAGTAGGTTACATGACTGACTCCTGATTCCAGCTCAGGTCATGATCTCCCAGTCATGGGATCAAGTCCTGCACTGGGCTCTACACTGAGGGTACAGCCTGTTTCGGATTCTCTCTCCCTCTCTCTCTCTGCCCCTACCCTGCTCACACGTTCTCTCTCTCTCTCTCTCTCTCTCTCAAAATAAATAAACTTAAAAAAATAATAATAGGGGTGCTTAGGTGGCTCAGCCGGTTAAGTGTCCAGCTCTTGATCTCAGCTCAGGTCATGATCTCATGATTCGTGGGATCAAGCTCCACGTTGGACTCTGTGCTGACAGTGTGGAGCCTGCTTGAGATTCTCCCTTCTCCCTCTCTCTGCCCCTCCCCTACTTGCTCTGTCTCTCAAAATAAATTAAAAAATTGAAAAAATAATAAAAATAAAAAATAAAAATTTGACATTTCAAAAATGTTATATAAATGTTATATAGTAACATACTGTATATAATCTTTTGAGATTGGCTTTTTTCACTTAGCATAATTTCCTGGAGATTCATTATTCATGCAGAAAATGTTTAATATAACAGGAAAAGAGACCAAGTTAACATTTTGTCCTACCCTGTTCAACAAGCAGTTCTGATTTTTCCTGATTGAGAAGTCTTGATTCTTTATTTAACTTTTCCAGTTCACGCTGACAGTCTATCAGTCTCCTTTCTTTCTCCCTCACTGTTCTCTGGTGATTGTGATATAAATCATTTAGTTGCTCATCAGTCCCTTGAAAAACCTGTATAGAATCAAAATAAAGAGCTTTAATGAGTAAATATATGAAGTTATCATTCTGAGGTACAAAATATGAACTAAACTTCTTCAATATCCTTTAAAAAAATTTCTTTTAATTTTGGGGGAGGGGAGAGAGTACGCACAAGCCGGGGAGCAGCAGAGAGAGAGAGGGAGACACAGAAACAGAAGCAGGCTCCAGGCTCTGAGGTGTCAGCACAGCGCCCGATGTGGGGCTCGAACTCATGAACCGCAAGATTATGACCTGAGCCAAAGTTGGATGCTTAACAGACTGAGCCACCCAGGCACCTGCTCAATGTCCTTCTTTTTAACATATACATGGAAATAACACAAACAACAAGATTTGTGTTTTTTCCGAGATATGACTGAAACAATGGTTTCAAATGAGGTTCATTAAATAATCTCAAAATTTTGGAGAACAAAATTCTACCACCACAAACCTTTTCCATCTTCTGTTCCAGTTCACTATTATCTTTTTCCATCTGCTTCTTTCGGCTATCCAAGGCTTTAATTTCATTGTCAAGTCTCATTATTTTAGAAAGATTTTGTTCAATTTCTTTTAGACGATTCTGAAAATAAATAAATACATAAATTTCACTAGTTTATAATGCAAATGAATGAAAAGAAGTTAAGATGTCCTGGGCTAATACTTAGTAAAAGTGATCTATCTCATTTAATGCTAGCAAGGCTATAAATTATAGGAGGCACAGAGAAACTGAGAAGCAGAGACATTAAGTAACTTGTCCAACTCCTCACAGCTAGTAAAAAACAAAACAAAACAAAACAAAACAAAACTAATAAACTGCCTTGCCCTCAACATGTCCCAGAGAAGTCACTGGATAGAGTCACATTATGTAAAGGACATTGTAAAAACTTAATCTTTAACAGGCTAACGATTTAATTTATTTAAAAAATAAACAGAATTAGTGAGTGGACTAGAAACTCACAGTGAGTTACCAGTGCATTCTGAATCTGGAGGCCAAACTTACATGGAAAACTATGCTTTGATTCAAAGTCTGTTCAAGCACAGAAAACTGTGAACAAGTGTGATAAATGATCTCCTTGGCCTGCTTCCAAGGACAGCTGGTTGCCTAATCTCCTAGGAATAGGTGAAACCAGGCTCTGCTGGGGATATTCTTCTAATGTTTGTCTCTACAAATCCAAGGATGACCTATTCCTCTTCTAAGATATTCTTAGAACCTAATTTATTAAACTAACATAACATTAGAGTGCTGAGATATCAACTTGAAGCTTTCACTGTTGCACCTAAACGCACCCTCAACTTTAATATTAGTCATTTAATAAAATTACAGTAGTATCTTATCTTGTGATTTGTAGATTAATGAGTAGCATGTAACCACCATAAAAACAGGAACTTTGTTCACTAATGTATCCCCCCACACGAAATTGATGTTCTCTATGTTAGCTAAATGGAAGAATGAGTAATTTTACCAATAATTCATAGCTATCACTGAATGAATGACTACTATATTGAAGACATTGTACAAGATGCTGCTATCCATTCACTCTAACTCTTGTGAGAGTACTTGCTAAGTAGGAGACTTGGAGGACTCCATGTGCACGAAGGCACATACTTAATGATGGGAGGTTAAGACTGGAGGCAGGGTGGGATAATAGTTAACACTGTAGGCTCTGGGTGCTGGAAGAAGGAAAAACTCAACCTTACCTTGTACTACATTCAAAAATTAACCTGAAATGGAACATAAATGTAAGAACTCAAACTACAAAACTTCAAGAAGAAAACACTGTAGAAAATCTGTGCAATTTGGGGTCAAAGATTTCCTAAACAGAAAACAAAAAAAAACTGTAAGAAAAAATTTGATAAACTGAACTTCATCAAAATAAAAAACTGCTGTCCTTGGAAAAGCAGTTAATAAAATATTTGCAAAACACATGTATGATAAGGGCTTGCATCCAGAATAAAAAGAACTCTCACAGCCAAGTAAGACAAAAATCCCATTCAAAATAGGCAAAATATCTGAATAGACACTTGTCCAAAGATGCTCAGATGGCAAATAAACATTTAAAAGGACACTTAACATCCATAAACATTAGAAAAATGCAAAATAAAACCATAATGAAAAAAAAAAAAACCACTCAAGATACTAGCATTCATCTACTATAAAGGCTAAAATAAAAAAGACTGACCTATCTAAATTACACTTCAATAAATCCAACTTAAAACAAAAAGTATGGGCTTAGGATTCAGAGAGGTTTGGACTCTAACCCTGGTTCCACACCATGGTTGCAATGTGAACACCTGTGCCACAGTTTTCTTGCCTATAAAACCTCACAGGATTACTATGGAGTTCACATAATGCATTTTAAAACACCCTGTTCAGTGACTGGCATATAATATACCCTCAATGAATGGACCATTCATTATCACTTATGAAAAAAATTTTGTGTTCAGAAAATATCTTTTGAGCAGCAACAAAAAGAACAGGATTGATTCTTAAAAGCATTGGATATTAACATCTCAGCTATGGTACTCCACTCAGAAACTTCTCGGCTTCTATTACGGCCTCTTGGTGGCATTATCTGGGTTTGGATCTATTGTGACAACTCTAGGAAGCTTCATTCCTTAAATCCAGCCAGTCCACCAGATCCTGGATATCCCTTCTTTGAAATCTGTAGTTCTTTTGTTTTTATTTTATTATTTTTTAATGTGAACAGGGGAAGAACAGAGAGAGAGGGAGACACAGAATCTGAAGCAGGCTCCAGGCTCTGAGCTGTGAGCACAGAACCGCGAGATCATGACCTGAGCTGAAGTTGGCTGCTTAACTGACTGAGCCACCCAGGTGCCCCAAGAAATCTGTGTTTTTAAATTTTAATTCCAGGGTAGTTTACAGTGTTGTGACATCTGTGCTTTTGTTCAGTCCTTAGAGTGCAAAATCCCTGCTCTATCCCCAGAGCATACCACCTAGTAAAAGAAGCTAAGACAAAGATAAAGACAAAAAATATAGCAGAGTATTTAAAGTTTAGGTGTTAGTGTGAAATGAGACAAAAGAACAAGGCAGTTGGGTCATCAGGTATACTAGAACCATGAACTTCTAGGGAGAAGAATAAACAAGCAGGCCAGAAGGTGTTTTTGAACTTGAAAACAAATTTGTCTAGCAATTTCCACAAAAGGCAAGAAAGGAAAGTAGGCCTAAGTGGGCCAAGGTCAGGATAAAATGTGGTGGGATGAGAATACAATAGTTTATAAGAGAATTCCTAAAGTCAGAGGATACCTATAAAAATGAAAAAGCATGAATGCAGGACTGAAACGAAGCTGTCTTCTGGATGGCTCCTAGGAAGGTGATATGACCCAAAATTTATATTTAATTCCATGAAGGGAAGAAACCCTGGATGTCAGAACAAAAACAAAAAACAAAAAACAAAACACAAAACACACACAACAACAACAAAACAGCCCCAACTATGGAAATCAACCACTTAAATAATTATTTACTAAATCACCTACTATGTGCCAGGCACTGGACTAGGCTATGAGGATACAGAAAATAAAATTAAACCCATGGAAAACTAGTCAAAGTTAAACACAAATTGGGGCGCCTGGGTGGCGCAGTCGGTTAAGCGTCCGACTTCAGCCAGGTCACGATCTCGCGGTCTGTGAGTTCGAGCCCCGCGTCAGGCTCTGGGCTGATGGCTCGGAGCCTGGAGCCTGTTTCCGATTCTGTGTCTCCCTCTCTCTCTGCCCCTCCCCCGTTCATGCTCTGTCTCTCTCTGTCCCAAAAATAAATAAAAAACGTTGAAAAAAAAATTTAAAAAAAAGTTAAACACAAATAAAGAAACAATACAGAGGCACCTGGGTAGCTCAGTCAGTTAAGCGCCCAACTTCCCTCAGGTCATGATCTCAGTTCATGGGTTTGAGCTCTGTGGGGACTCTGCTGACAGCTCGGAGCCTGGAACTTGCTTCAGATTCTGTGCCTCCCTCTCTCTGCCCCCCACCCACTCATGCTCTGTCTCTCTCTCAAAAACAAACACCTCACGATTTGCTACAGCCTTAGTCACAATCCTGCACCACTCAATAAACACCAGGTATTGCTTCTTCGCCACCTTGCCATTCTTTCCTATACGAATGCTCCATTTCAACCATATGGATTTCCTGATAGTGTTCAAAAACACCTTGCGTTTTACTGTCCCTACACCTCTAATTACTTAACCATTTATAGTCAATAAATTAACCCCCCAATTCAGTCCTACATAATCCTCTCTGGCCACCTCAGACAGAAATTCTCTTTCTTATTCCTCAGAGCTCTTACAGTTCTTGTCTTTTTCTGCCTTATGTGTGCTTGTCACCTTTCTAACTAGGCTGCTCCTGAGGAAGACAAAATGTGTTCCAGTATCTTGGGAATTACCACACAGTACCTATACACAATAATCCTAACTCTTAAAACATATCCTACTTTATCATTTTTTCTGTTAAATTCTAAACCCATTCATTCTTCATAATCTGACTGTAATTTTCTCATTCATTTTACCCTGGTTTACTTAACCCAGGCTCTCCCTTACAATGATTCTGTTTTGATAAGTTGTAGGTGTAAATATAGACATATAACAATGTGAATGTAAATACATTTATATTGTATACATGCAAAAAAAAAAAAGCTGATCATAGGCTTTAACTAGAAGGTCAGGAATGAGTGGGAAGACTACCTCTTATCAACTCATATTTTTCTGTAAGTTTTTTTTTTATCATGAGCACATTAATTACTTTAAAAAGAAAAAATAAAATTACAAACATACATAAAATGGCTTCTACTCGGTCAATCTGATTTTTCCCCATTCTTTAAGATCCAGTTCAGCCATACCTCTTCCCTTGAAGGCTTTTTAACACATTTCTATTCAAGACCATCCCTTTTTTAAAAACAGCTTTATTGAGATACAATTCACATGCCATACGATTCACCTGTATTCGCCATACAATTCAACATTTTTTTAGTATATTCATACAGTTGTGCAACCATTACTGTAATCTGATCTTAGGATATTTCAACTTCCAAAAAAAAGCTTTGTACCAATTTGCAGTCACCGTTCATTCCTCTCGACTGCCTAACCTGGCAATCATTAATCTTTCTGTCTCTATAGATTTGCCTATTTTGGACATTTCAAATAAACAGAAGCATATAATATGAGGTCTTTTGTAATTGGCTTTCACTTAGTGTGTTTGCGACGTTCTTACCTGTTGTAGCATGTATCAGAACTTCATTTCTTTCTACAGATGGATAATATTCCAACATAAGGATATGCCACATTTTATTGAGCAGTTAACGGACAATGAAGTTGTTTCCATCTTTAGGCTATTATAAATAATACTGTTATGAACATCCCTATGCAAGTTTTTGTGTAGATGTATGTTTTAAAATCTCTTGGGTGTAAGACACTTAGGAGTAAAACTGCTGGATCATATGTTAACTCTATGTTTAACATATCAAGGAATTGCTGAACTGTTTTCCAATGTGGCTACACCATTTTACACTCCCACCAGCATATATGAGGGTTCCAATTTCTCCATATCCTCATCAATACTATTATATGTCTTTTTAATTTATAGCCATTCTAGGGGGATGTGAAGTGGTCTCACTGTGGTTTTGATTTGTATTTTCCTAATCAGTAATGATGTTAAACATCTTTTCATGTGTTTTTGGACATATATATATCTTCTTTAGAGAAATATCTATTTAGATCCTTGGCACATTTTCTAATTGTGGGTTTTTTTTTTTGTTACTTAGTTATAACAGTTCATTATATGTTCCAGAAAAAAAGTCCCTTTTCAGATATATGACTGGCAAATATTTTCTCCCATTTTGTGGGCTCCTTTTGCTTTCTTGATGATGTAGTTTGAAAAACAAGTATCTTATTTTGAGGAAGTCCAATTTCTCTTTTAAGTTAAAAAAAATTTTTTTTAAGTTTACTTTGTGAGAAAGAAAAAGAGCACAGTGTGTGTGTGTGTGTGTGGGGGGGGGGGGTGGCCAGAGAGAAGGAGAGACAGAGTCCTAAGCAGACTTTGCGCCATCAGTATAGAGCCCAATGGCGAGGCTCAAACTCACATACTGTAAGATCATGACCTGGGCCAAGATCAAGAGTTGGATGCTTAACTAACTGCACCACCCAGGCACCCCAAGGAAGTCCAATTTATCTATTTTTTCTTTCCTCACTGTGCTACAGCCACCACCTTTTAGCTCCTAAAGAACCTATATTTTCAAATGTACCATTTACATAACTCTTCAAATTACTCATTTGTGATCCTACCTATCTTCTAAAATAGTTTCCTTGTTTTTCTAAGTAGATTTTAAGTTCTTTAAAAGCAGAGTCCAAGTTTTTGGCTTCATTATCCCCCAAAATACCTGGCACAGTGCTACACACAAAACAATATTCACTAAATAATGCATTAATGTTAGTGGGCACCAGGACAGAACAAAACCAAAGTTTTTCTAATTTATAATTCAAAGATCTATACCAGGAGTTTGGAAGATGGTGATGGAGTACAAAGTACAAAGACACAGTTTGGGAGAGTGACAGACTGTGACCCCCAGGGTGGGGAGGGAGCTGCAACTGCAGAGAAGGGGGATAGAGAGACTAACACACAGGTAAGCACAAGCAGAAAATAAATCCCCATAGCAATAGGCTTGAAAAGCTAGAAGGCTTGAATTTCCTGAGTTCTTACAACCAGCAGGGCTTAAAGCCTGGAGTTTTTTGTTTTTTTTTTTTAATTTTTATTTATTTTTTTAAATTACATCCAAGTTAGTTAGCATATAGTACAAAAATGTTTCAGGAGTAGATTCCTTAATGCCCCTTACTCTTTAGCCCATCCCCTTCCATACCCCTCCAGTAACCTTCTGTTTATTCTCCATATTTAAAAGTCTCTTATGTTTTTGTCCCCCTCCCTGTTTTTTATTATTTTTGCCTTCCTTCCCTTATGTTCATCTATTTTCTTTCTTAAGGTCCTCATATGAGTGAAGTCAAATGATATTTGTCTTTTTCTGACTGACTAGTTTCGCTTAGTAATACCCTCTAGTTCCATCCATGTAGTTGCAAATGACAAGATTTCATTCTTTTTGATTGCTGAGTAATGCTCCATTGTATGTGTGTATATACACACACACACACACACACACACATCTTTATCCATTCATCTGCTGATGGACATTTGGGCTCTTTCCATACTTTGGCTCTTGTTGATAAAGCCTGGAGTTTTAAAAGTCAGAGTGTTTGGCTCCGATAGAGCTCAGAGGGTACTGGGGCTGCTTGGGAGAAAATGCAGGGCAAACAGCTCGCTGAAATACAGTATGGAAACAGCGATCTGAGGAGCACCTGGGGCAAAGAATGGGGTTAGTTGCTCATCTTGGAGCATGTCTTAGAGAGGCAGTGTTCATGCAGAGACCCCTCCGGGAACCAGCCCAGCCATGACACTGCTACCTAACTTGCTTACACCAAGCCCCACCCCTCCACAGCCCGGTGAAACTGCCGCTCCCAGTCACGCTGGCCTCAGTCCTAGTGCAATGGGCCCCCTCCCCAAGAAGACCGGCCCAAACCCCCGCTAACAGCACATCTCCTGACCTGGAAGTTTTTCAGAGCCTCAGTCCCAATAGTGGTGGGGACAGGTCTCATTTCACAAGGAGAACAGAGTACACCTAATTAAAACATATCACATTCAGGCCAGGGACCGAACACTGCCCACATACAGGCAAAGAGACTGGCCCAAAGGATAAAGCAGCCAGGACACAACAGCAAAGCACATGAAGTACACACTAGAGACACTCCTAGAAGCACCAGGCCCTGGGGAACAGATGACACTAAACTGCAGAGCACTAAAGGACCTCTTCTTCATAGAGCCATTACCCTCAATAACAAAAAATATAGGTGACTTTCCTAACACACAGAAAAAGGCACAGAGACTTACACAAAATGAGAAGACAGATGAATTTGTCCCAAATGTAAGAACAGAACAAGGCCATGACTAGAGATCCAAGTGAAACAGATATAAGTAACGTGCCTCTTGGAGAATTTAAAGCAATGATCATAAGGACATTCACTGGACGTGAGAAATGAGTGGAGGACATCAGTGAGACCATTAACACAGAGATAATGAGTAAAGTAAGAGAGAGAAAGGGCTCAATAAACAAAATGAGAAACATTTGATGTAATGAACAGCAGGCTGGAAGAAGCAAAGACATAGTGACCCAGAAGACAGATTAATGGAAAGTTACCAAGCTGAACAAAACAGTGAAAAAAGAATTATGCAAAATGGGAAAACTTAGGGAACTCAATGACTCCATCAAACATACTAACATTCATATTATAGGAGTCCTAGAAGGAGAAAAGAGAGAAAACGGGGCAGAGAATTTATTTGAAAAAATAACAGCTCAAAACTTCCCGAATCTGGAAAAGGAAACAGATATCAAGATCCAGGAGGTGCTGAGAACCCCCAACAAAATCAAAAATAGCAGATTCATACCATGATACATTATAACTAAAAAGGCAAAAAAATTCTTAAAAAGTAAGTAAAAAGGCAAAATATACTGATAAATAAAAAAAATATTAAAAGCAGCAAGATGAGGGATGCCTGGGTGGCTCAGTCGGTTAAGTGTCCGACTTCAGCTCAGGACATGATCTTGCAGTCTATGGGTTCGAGCCCTGTGTCAGACTCTGTGCTGACAGCTCAGAGCCTGGAACCTACTTCAGATTCTGTGTCTACCTCTCTCGGTCCCTCCCACACTCACGCCTCTGTCTCTCTCTCTTTCTCTCAAAAGTAAATACACATAAAAAAAAAAAAAAAAGCAGCAAGATGAGGGGCGACTGCATGGCTCAGTCGGTTAAGCATCCAACTCTTGCTTTCAGCTCAGGTCATGAACTCTAGGGTTTGAGCTCTGCTTTGGGCTCTGTGCTGATGGCATGGAGCTTGCTTGCGATTCTTTCTCTCCCTCTCTCTCTGCCCCTTCCCTGCTCATGCTCTCTCTCTCTCAAAATAAATAAACTAAAAAAAAAAAAGGAGCAAGACAAAAGACGACACTTACATACAAAGGAAACTTCATAAGGATACCACCTGATTTTTGAGCAGAAACATTCCAAACCAGAAGGGTAGCATGATATATTCAAAGTGCTGAATGGGAAAAATCTGCAGACAAGAATACTATATCGAGCAAGGCTGTCATTCAGAATAGAAGGCGAGATAAGCAGCTTCCCAGACAAGCAAAAACTAAAGTTCATGACCACTAACTCATCCTTGTAAGAAATATTAAAGGGGACTCTCTGAGTGGAAAGACCAAAAAGGATAGTATGAAAGTAGGAAACACAAAAGCAGTAAAAATAAATATTCCTATAAAAAAAAATCAGTCAAGAAATTCACAAAATAAAAGAATATATAATATTATGACAACATATATCGAAAAAGTAGGGAGGGGAGGGGCGCCTAGGTGGTTCAGTTAGTTAAGTGTCTGACTTCAGCTCAGGTCATGATCTCACAGTTTGTGAGTTCAATCCCCATGTCAGGCTCCGTGCTGACAAGCTTGGAAACTGGAGCCTGCTTCAGGTTCTGTGTCTCCCTCTCTCTCTCTGCCCCTCCCCCACTCACACTCTGTCTCTGTCTCTCTTAAAAATAAATAAACATAAAAAAAAATTAAAAAAATAGGGGCACCTGGGTGGCTCAGTCGGTTAAGCATCCGACTTTGGCTTAGGTCATGATCTCACAGTCTGTGAGTTTGAGCCCCGCATCGGGCTCTGTGCTGACAGCTCAGAGCCTGGAGCCTGCTTTAGATTCTGTGTCTCCCTCTCTCTCTGCCGCTCTGTCTCTGTGTCTCAAAAAATAATTAAAAAAAAAAAAAATTAAAAAAAAATTATAAAAAATAAAATAAAACAAAAAGTAGGGAAGGGAAGAGTAAAGAATAGGTTCAAATTTAAACCACTACCAACTTAATATAGACTGCTATATGCAAAAGAGGTTATATACAAACCTAATGGTTACCACAAATCAAAATCACTACTCAATATGCAAAGGATAAAAGAAATCCAAATATATCACTAAAGAAACCCAGTAAACTATGAAAGAGAGAAAGGTATGAAAGGATCAGAGAAAATCTTCAGAAATAACCACAAAACAAGTAATAAAATGGCAATAAATACATATCTATCAATAATTACCCTAGATGAAAATGAACTAAATGATCTAATCAAAAGATGCAGGGTTGTAGAAGGAATTAAAAAAAAAAAAACAGGGGCGCCTGAGTGGCTTAGTCGGTTAAGGGTCAGCTTGGGTCATGCTCTCACAGTTCATGAGTTTGAGCCCCACACTGAGCTCTGTGCTGACAGCTTGGAGCCTGGAGCCTGCTTCAGATTCTGTGTGTGTCTCTCTCTCTCTCTGCCCCTCCCCCGCTCACAAGTGTCTCTCTCTCTCTCAAAAATAAACATTAAAAAAAACAAAAACAAAAAAACAAACAAACAAGACCCATCTGTTTACTGCCTACCAGAGACTCATTTTAGACCTAAGGACACCTGCAGATTGAATGTGAGGGTATGGAGGGGTTCCTGGGTGGCTCAGTTGGTTAAGTGTCCAACTTCAGCTCAGGTCATGATCTTGCAGTTCAGGAGTTCAAGCCTCGAGTCAAGATCTGTGCTGAGAGCTCAGAGCCTGGAGCCTGCTTCAGATTCTGTGTCTCCCTCTGTCTCTGCCCCTCCCCAGCTCACAATTTGTCTCTCTCAAAAATAAACAAACATTAAAAAAAAAAAAAAAGGAAGTAAGGGTTTGCAGAAACATTTATCATGCAAGTGAATGGCAAAAGAAAGCCACAGTAGCAATAGTTATACTGGACAAAATAGACTTTAAATCAAAGACTGTAACAAGAGACCAAGAGGCTACCCAGTAATCAAGGGTATAATGCAACAAGGAGATATAAAAATTGTAAAAATTTATGTGCCCAACATGAAAACACTTAAATACATAAACTAGTTAATTACATAAAGGAACTGACTGATAATAATACAATAATAGTAGGGGACTTTATTTATTTATTTATTTAAAAAAAATTTTTTTTTAACGTTTTTATTTATTTTTGAGACAGGAAGAGACAGAGCATGAACAGGGGAGGGTCAGAGAGAGGGAGACACAGAATCCGAAGCAGGCTCCAGGCTCTGAGCTGTCAGCACAGAGCCCGACGCGGGGCTCGAACCCACGGACCGTGAGATCATGACCTGAGCCGAAGTCGGACGCTTAACCAACTGAGCCACCCAAGCACCCCAATAGTAGGGGACTTTAACACCCCACTTACATCAATGAACAGATCATCTAAACAGAAAAACAACAAGGAAACAATGGCCTTAAATGACACACTGAAAGAGGAAGATTTAACAGATACACAGTAAAACCTTAGATTGTGAGCATAATTCGTTCTGGAAACATACTTGTAATCCAAAGCCCTTGTGTATCAAAGCGGATTTCCCCATAAGAAATAATGGAAACTCAGGATTCATTCCACAACCCAAAAACATTCATATAAAAATGATTACAATACTGTAATATTGTAATACTGTAATAAAATAATAAAGAAAATACAAAATACAAATAAAAATAAATAAATTAACCTGCACTTAACCTTTGAAAACCTTCGTGGCTGGTGTGAGGAAGACAAGAGGGAGGAGGGTTGTGTAGGACGACTTTCACTTTCAGATGTTGACTACAGTATTAATAAACTCTTTCTTATACTGTATTTCATGTAACTGGTGATAAGGCAGCAGAGGAAAGGGTCTATATCTGCAGGTAGCCTAATCTAGAATGAAGCAAAGCATTCCTAAGCTTACTCTTTTATGGAAAAGCAAAGGACTGTCCATAGGTGTTTTGAAGTGACAAAAACTACACTAGTGCCAGTTGTGGGAACCTTCCAACATGCTGAAAAATCACTGATTTCTGCCAAACATCACAGCCTGAGACTGAGCATCCGAACATGGGAGACAATCACCCATAATCTCACAGCAAGGGAGAGAGAGAAAGAGAGAAGAACCATTGGCTCAGTTGTGATCATGTGACATTTGGTGTCATGTACTACTCATATTGCAAGACATCACTTGTTTAGCAAGATAAAATTTATTAGAAATGTTTGCCTGTCTTGTGGAACACTTGCAGAACAAATTACTGGCAATCCAAGATTTTACTCTGTTCAGAACATTTCATTCTAAAACACCAGAATACACATTCTTTTCAAGTGCACATGGAACGTTCTCCAGAACAGATCATGTATTAGGCCACAAAACAAGTCTCAACAAATTCAAAAAGATCAAAGTCATACCATGCATCTTTTATGACCACAATGCTATAGAACTAAACATCAACCACAATAAAAAATCTGGAAAGAGGACAAATACATGGAGGTTAAATAATACGCCACTAAACAATAAATAGGTCAATCAGGAAATAAAAGAAGAAATAAAAAGTACATGGAAGGGCACCGGCTGGCTCAGCTGAAGGCGCATGCACTCTTGATCTCAGGGTTGTGAGTTCAAATCCCACATTGGGTGTAGAGATTATTGCAAAACTTAAAAAAAAGAAAGTACATGGAAACAAATGAAAATGAAAACACAAAAGTTCAAAACCTTTTGGGATGCAGCAAAAGCGATTCTAAGAGGGAAGTTTACAGCAATACAGGCCTACCTCAAGAAGTAAGAAAAATCTCAAATAGACAACCTTACTTTACACCTAAAGGAACTAGAAAAGGACGAGCAAATAAATCCCAAAACCCGCAGAAGGAAGGAAATAATAAAGATTAGAGCAGAAATAAATGACACAGAAACTAAAAAAAAAAAAAAAAAAAAAGAACATATCAATAAAACCAGGAGCTGGTTCTTTGAAAATTTCAGCAAAATTGGTAAGGCCCTAGGCCAGCCTCATCAAAAAAAAAAAAGAGAGAGAGAGAGGACTGAAATAAACAAAATCATTAGTAAAGGAGGAAACATAACAACCAACACCACAGAAATACAAACAATTATAAGAGAGTATTATGAAAATTTATTTGCCAACAAATTGGAAAACCTACAAGAAATGGATAAACTACTAGAAACATATAACCTACTAAAGCGGAAACAGAAAGAAACAGAAAATTTTAACAGATCAATTACCAGCAGATAAATCAGTAATCAAAAACTCCCAACCAACAGGGGTGCCTGGGTGGCTCAATTTGGTTGAATGTCTAACTCTTTATTTTGGCTCAGGTCACAATCCCAAGGTCATGAAATTAAGTCCTGAGTTGGGCTCTGTACTGAGTGTGAAGCTGCTTAACATTCTCCCTCCCCCTCTACCCCCTTCCCCACTCATACTCTCTCTAAAAATAAAAAACAGACAAAAAAAAAAAAAAAAAACCCTCCCAACAAACAGAAGTCCAGAACCAATGGCTTCACAGGTGAATTCTACCAAACATTTAAAGACAAGTTAGTACCTATTCTTCTCAAAGTATCCCAAAAAATAGAAAAGGAAGGAAAACTTCCAAATTCATTCTATGAGGCCAGCATTACCAATACCAAAACCAGATAAAGACACCATAAAAAAAGAGATTTACAGGCTATTTTCTCTGAGGAACACAAATGCAAAAATCCTCTACAAAATACTGATTTCAACAAACATTAAAAAATCATTCACCACAATCAAATGGGATTTATTCCTAAATTGCAAGAGTGGTTCAATATCGGCATATCAATCAACATGACATATCACATCAATAAGAGAAGGATAAGAACCATAGGAGCATTTCAACAGATGAGAAAAAGCATTTGACAAAGTACAGCATCCATTCATGATAAAACCCCTCAACAAAGTAGGTTTAGAGGCAACAAACCTCAACATAATAAAGGCCACAGATTTTCTTTTTTTTTTAAATTTTTTTTAACGTTTTTTAAATTTATTTTTGAGACAGAGAGAGACAGAGCATGAACAGGGGAGGGGCAGAGAGAGAGGGAGACACAGAATCGGAAGCAGGCTCCAGGCTCTGAGCCATCAGCCCAGAGCCTGATGCAGGGCTCGAACTCATGGACCGTGAGATCGTGACCTGAGCTGAAGTCGGACGCTTAACCGACTGAGCCACCCAGGCGCCCCTAGGCCACAGATTTTCAACACACAGCTAACATTATCTTCAATGGGGAAAAAGTGAGAGCCTTTCTCCAAAGTCAGGAACAATGCAAGGATGTCCACTCTCACTGTTTTTATTCAACATAGTACTGAAATCCTAGCCACAGCAATCAGACAACAAAAAGAAATAGGAAGCATCCAAATCAGTAAGGAAGAAGTAAAACTTTCACTATTTGCAGATGACATAATACTACACATACAGAGAAAACCCAAAAGACCACCTAAAAGCTCCTAGACCTGATAAACAAATTCAGTAAAGTTGAAGGATACAAAATCGATTGGTTTTTGTTTTTGTTTTTTTTTTGAGAGAGAGAGTTAGAGAGCAAGCAGGGGGGAAGGACTGAGAGAGAGGGAGACAGGATCCCAAACAGGCTTCATGCTGTCAACACAGAGTCCGACGTGGGGCTCAAACCCATGAACCATGAGATCATGAACTGAGCTGAAATCAAGAGTTGGATGCTTGGCCAACTGAGCCACCCATGTGCCCCAAAATCAATTGTATTTCTATACATCAATAATGTAACAGCAGAAAGAGAAAATAAGAACACAGTCCCATTTACAACTGCACCAAAAATAATAACACACCTAGGAATAAACCTAACCAAAGACCTGTATTCTGAAAACTGCAAAGCACTGATGAAAGACACTGAAGATGACACAAAGTGGAAAGAATTCCATGCTCATGGACTGGAAGAGCAAATATTGTTGAAATGTCCATACTACCCAAAGCAATCTATAGATTTAATGCAATCCCTATCAAAATACCAACAGCATTTTTCATAAAACCAGAATAAACAATCCTAAAATATATATGGAACCACAAAAAATTCCAAACAGCCACAGCAATCTTGAAAAAGAAAAGCAAAGCTGGAGGCATCACAGTTCCAGATCTCAAGTTATATTACAAAGCTACAATGATCAAAACAGTACAGTACTGGCACAAAAGTAGACACATAGATCAATAAAACAGAATAGAAAATCCAGAAATAAACCCACCACTATATGGTCAATTAATCTTTGACAAAGCAGGAAAGAATATCCAGTGGTAAAAAGACCATCTCTTCGACAAATGGGTACTGGGAAAACTGGTCAGCAACATGCAAAAGAATGAAACGGGACCACTTTCTTAGACCATACACAAAAATAAACTCAAAATGGGTTGAAGATCTAAATGTGAGACCTAAAACCATAAAAATCCTAGAAGAGAAGCACAGACAGTAATTACTCAGACATCAACCATAGCAACTTTTCTCCAGATAGGTCCTCTGAGGCAAGGGAAACAAAAGCAAAAATAAACTATGGGGATTACATCAAAATAAAAAGCTTCAAGCAATCAAAACTAAAAGGCAACCTATGGAATGGGAGAAATTATCTGCAAATGACATATCTGATAAAGGGTTAATATCCAAAACATATAAAGAACTAATACAACTCACACCCAAAAAACAAATATCCAAGTATCTTTTTCCAAGGCAGACATCCAGATGGCTAACAGACCCATGAAAAGATGCTCAACATCACTTATCATCAGGGAAATGCAAATCAAAACTACAATGAGATATCACCTCTTACCTGTCAGAATGGCTAAAATCACAAGGTGCTGGTGAGGATGTGTAGTAAAAGGAACCCCTGTGTATTGCTGGTGGGAATACAAACTGGTGCAGCCACTGTGGGAAACAGTAAGGAGGTTCCTCAAAAAGTTAAAAATAAAAAGAAAAATAATAATAAAAAAATTTTTAAAAAAAGTTAAAAATAGAACTACTTTATGATCCAGCAATTGCACTATTGGGCATTTACCCAAAAAATTCAAGAACACTAATTCGAGGGGGACACATGTACCCCTATGTTTATAGCAGCATTATTTATAATCCCCAAGATATGGAAGCATCCCAAGTGACCATCAACTGATGAATGGATAAATATGTAGTTATACACAGTGGAATATTATTCAGCCATAAAAAATAATGAAACCTTGCCACTTGCAACGACATGGATGGAGCTAGAAAGTATAATGCTAAGTGGAATAAGTCAGAGAAAGACAAATCCCATATGAATTCACTTATAGTGAAATTTAAGAAACAAAACAAACAAGTAAAGGGAAAAACAGAGACAAACAGACTTTTAACTATAGAGAACAAACTGATAGGTACCGGAGGGGAGGTGGGTTGGAGGATGGGTGAAAGAGATGATGGGGAGGAAGGAGTATACGTGTCATGACGAGCACCAGAGTAAAAATTTTAAAAATTTAAATAAATAAACTATACCAGTATTTACAGATTAATTTAAAAGTCCAAATCAGTAACTTTTAAATGGGTAAAAAGAATTCTTCTACTATGTGAAATCTAGAAAATAGCCACTTTCAAGAATGCTCTTACTTAGAATAGAAACACTTTGGGGCGCCTGGGTGGCTTGGTCGGTTAAGCGTCCGACTTCGGCTTAGGTCATGATCTCACGGTCCGTGGGTTCGAGCCCCGCGTTGGGCTCTGTGCTGACAGCTCAGAGCCTGGAGCCTGTTTCGGATTCTGTGTCTCCCTCTCTCTCTGCCCCTCCCCTGTTCATGCTCTGTCTCTCTTTGTCTTGAAAAATAAATAAACGTTTAAAAAAAAAAAAAAGAAACACTTTAAGGGCAAGGACACCATTGTAGTTCTCCTACTACCTGCAGCCCTAAGCACAGTATACACTGTATGCCCTCACACATAGGAAACACTCAATAAATGTTTAGGAAATAAATGAATGAAATTTCTTTCTTACAGATCACAGGAGTTTAGAAAGCTATACTTATTTGCAAATATATGTATCAATTCCAAATTTTGTACAAAGCCAAATAACATCTTGCAAGTTATAAAAGTTCCCTGGAAAGATATGTCAATTAAAAAAAAATCTTAAGAATACAGAAATGTAAGGTTGGGTCATTATAGTGATATTTAAGATCTATACGAGTAGCTTACTAAGATGGTACAAATTTGTTTACTCTCAAATCCAAGTTCTTTGGGCAATTTTAAGATTAACCATCCTTTAGGGGTGCCTGGGTGGCTCAGTCAGTTAAGCATTCGAGTTCAGCTTAGGTCATGATCTCAGTCTGTGAGTTCGAGCCCTGCGTCGGGCTCTGTGCTGACAGCTCAGAGCCTGGGGCCTGCTTCAGATTCTGTGTCTCCCTCTCTCTCTGCCCCTCCCCTGCTCATGCTCTGTCTCCCTCTGTCTCAAAAATAAATCTAAAAAAAACATTAAAAAAGATTTAAAAAAATAGTAAAAAAAGATAAACCATCTAATAAAGACCTAAAATATAAACCATGACATTACATAATGTTTGATAATTTTTTCAAGAAATATACACACCGTTCAAATTTATATAAAGTGTTTTAGGAGTAAATGCTACCATCATAAAAAGTGAATCTTCTTATTCAAGAAATCAAATTACCTTCAATGGATCAAGTTCGTTCTCATAGGATTTGACAATTTCCTTTGATGATATTAACTGAGCTTCCTTACTAGTAATCTGGTCACGTATCTCACAAGCTTTTTCCTTGTTTTGCTTCAAATATTTTAGTTCTGTTTGACATTCTTTTACTTTCTGACCTTGTGTCTGACGTACCTGCCGCAGCGTTTCCAAGGCTTTAATGTACCTTTAAAGATATTAAATAAAAATCAAACTTCTTTCCAAGTAAATTACATAGGTTCCAACAATGGAATATTATATAGTTGCTAAGATTGCATTTACAAAGAGCTTTTAATACTTTAGAAAATGCTTATGATATAATGGTAAATGAAAACATTACATATAAACTGTCAAGCAGGTAAATAAAAATGCACAGAAAGAAAACAGAAAGAAAATATGCCCACTGGTTGCCACTGGATGAAAGGTAATAACTGATGATTTTACTTTTAAGACTTTTTCTCTTCTAAAAAAGAAATATCCAAATTGCAACCATGGCTCAATAACTTGACAGGTTATAAAGTCTCATTAAAGGCTACAAACCTTGTTGCTGAAAAAATCTCATCAAATTTTTGCTTCAGAGCCTTTCCTTCACTTAAAGGCCAATTAGAGTCTTCTTGGTGACAAAAAATGACATTATTTAGCACAGACTTGGAAACCCCAAGAGAACTTATCATCTCTCGGTCAATTTCTGCACACTTAGAGCTGAGACTGACCTTCTCACCATGCCTACAGAAAATGAAAATCAAGAATTTATGTAAGAAAACCTCCTGTTGTACCTATTCTAATTGCTTAATCAATCCTTTATGCTGTACTTGTTAAAAAAAAAAAAAAAAGTTCCCTCCTGCATCCCCAGTTACAATAGCTTTCTTATGGTAAAAGTTTAACTCTTAAGGATTCAGGAGTTCAATGATGAAAAAGTATGTAAAACAGGGAGGGACAGGAAAAGATGCCAGAACTAATTTTTTTTATGTTTGGATTTTTAAATATAGTAATATAAAATATTTACAGACAATAAGTAGAGAAAAATAAACTATCTTCCAATCCCAGAACTTAAAAATAAGAAAACAGACTTTAACAAAAGTAAAATAAAACACGATGATTCACAGAAGACAGGCAATTGTGCCTTAAACAAAAACATCTAAAGACTATAGTGTTTAGATACGGATTGTTCAGTAACAAAATGTAAAAGGATAATAAAGGCAAACTTTAGTGATACCCATTTAAGCAAATTCAAATCAGTAGACCTCAACTTCTAAGGTCACACTGACAAAGCAATCCACTACAGAGAAGTATCTTAGGGTCTTTTAAAGAGTCCCTTACATCATTATACCTAGGGCCAGGAGCATCTCTGCCCTTGAATTTCAAGAGATCTCTCAGTATCTTTCATCAGGAGGACAAATTCAACATTTTCTTTATATTTTCTGTGCACTATCTGTTAATAGCTAGATTAGTAAAGTATCTGTCTTTACTGTCATTTATATATTCCAATACATATTTTGAAAATAGTACACTGAATACACCGAGAATGTTTTGTAGGGGGAGAGAATGGACACAGACCAGGAGGTGATCACATTAGACCGGGGAAAAATTATGCTAGCCTGAGCTAGAAAGGTCACTGTACAGAAGGAAAAGAAATGGACTCAACAGACACTTAAATCCTAGGTTAAAGCCAGAGGACCTGGTAATGAACTACATATAGAGAGCAAGGAGGTGTCGAGATATAGAGAGTGTATTCGTTTGTGTCACTGGATGGATGGGGTACCCCATTTGCTACAATGAGGAGCACTACAAGAGGATCACCTTGTGGGAGACTTTTTAAGAGGAGTCAAGGGGACTCATGAGCTTGGTTTTGGACATGTTGAATCCGAGGTGTCTTTGAAAGGGCTGGTAGAAAATGAGAGAGACAGGTGGGTATATGGGTCTGAAAACAGAGGTCTGGAGACCTAAATCTGTCAGTCATCTATGAATAGAGAGTAATTTGAGTAATGGGTATGAATGAGATTATCTAGGAAGAGAATACAGAGCAAAAATAGGAGAGGATTTAGGGCTGAGCCCGTGGAACCAGCTACCTTTATTAGCTGGCTGGATGTAGCTGTGAGGGAGAGACAGAACAGTGTCATGTCATGCAAGTCCAGAAAAAGATCTTCAAGAAGTTATTGATAGCTACCATTTACTGAGTTACAGGATACAGAACAATGGCCCTTCAAAGATATTTATATTCTAATCCCTGTGAATGCATCAGGTTACATGGCAAAAGGGAATGAAGATTACAGATGAAGTTAAGGTTGCTTTAACATCTGGACCCTAAGTAAAAGGATTACCCTGGATTGTCTGGGTGGGGCCGACGCAATCACAAGTGTCTTTAAGTGGGAGAGGGAGCCAGAAGAGGATGTCAGAGTGATGTACTATGAGAACTCAGCCCACTATTGCTGACTTTAAAGATGGAGGGCCATGAGCCAAGTTTTGTGGGTGGATTGCAAAAGACCCAGAAAGGATGTAGAAACAGATTTTCCCTAGAGCCTCCAGAAAGGATTATAGCCCGGCACCACCTTGATTTTAAGCCAGTGAGACCCAATTTGGATTCCTAAATTACAGAACTATAAGATAATAAATGTCTGTTGTTTTAAACCACTGAGTTTGTGGTTTGTTATGCAAAGAAAACTAATACATGAGCTCTCATTTTACATGCATTAGCTCAATCCTTCTAAGATATATATAATAAAAATGAATCCCTATTTTACAAATAAAAAAAAAAAACACAGGATTGCAAAGAGATCTATTTAGTAAAGCAATAGCATTATCCTAATTAACACAGAGGGTATTTCTGACCTCAGTTGGAGCTGTTTCAGTAAAGGAATGGAGCTAGAGGAGGATGGAGGAAAAACAGAAATAGAGACAGTGATTATCAACAACTCTTATGAGAAGCCTGACTGTGAAGGGAAAAATAGAGACAAAGAGTAACTGGTGTGGAATGAAATCCACCTGAGTGTATTTAAATGCCAAGGAAACCAACCTGCTTGAGAAGCCAATAGCTAATATACTGCCTCTAGCACATAATAGGTGACAAATGTTATTAATTAAGAGAATTATTTAATTAGTTGACAAATAAACAAGTGAAAGGCGTAAGGTGATATTAAGTAATTTGTACAACAGGGATAAAGCCTTGAATCCAGGGCAGGCTAATTCCAAAACCCAAACCCATTAAAGGTGATAATGTGACTGTAATAAAGGTGACAGTTCAAAGGGTTACACTTTGTATGCTTCTCATTTCACACATTCCTACACACAATACTAGCATTTTCCATTCATTCAATCTATATTTGAGTGATTGTGTACCTTCAGCTGAACAAGTGTTCATAAATTACTCAAAGGAATGCAGCATTATCACAAAATCTTTGATGGGATCATTCTGTTTAACTGATAAAAGATCCAACAGTAACTGTTCATAGTGGATGAAGCTATGCATGCATAGGGTCAGGGAGTATTACAGCAACTCTATTTTCTGCTTAGTTTTGCTGAGAACCTGAAACTGCTCCAAAAAAATAAAGTCTTTAAAAAAATTATTATGCTGCTCTAAAATAAAGTAATGGGAAAAAAACCACAGTCTTACAAACCTAAATAACAGAAAATTAATAGATATTCAAATATAAGGTAAACACCTACTTTGTTCTAGTAATGACTCCTTCCAGGGTTTTAAATTCTGTCTTTTTGCTTTTCTGAGTACACACCATAGATCTCTGCACAGCTATAAGTTCTCCATTGACATCACGAAACTGCAGACGAATCTGGGCTCTAACATCTGTTTCTTGAGCAACCTTTAAAGGTACACAGGGAAAGATTATGCTACCTTAATAAGCATCAGAATGTTAGTTCCAAAAGAAAAGACATGAGCAATCTTATCAAAAATGACAAAAACTTAAACACCAAAATGAGTGTCATTTTTACATGCTATTCAAATATACAAGAGAAAAAAAATACTTTTTTTAAAAAAATTTTTTGAGGGGGGGCAGTTTGAGTGCATGTGTGTAAGCAGGGGGGGGGGGGGGAGAGAGAGAGAGAGAGAGAGAGAGAGAGAGAGAGAGGGGAGAGCAAGAGAATCCCAAGTAGGCTCCATGCCCAGTAGAGAGCTGATGCAGGGCTTGATCCCATGACCATTAGATCATGACCTGAGCTGAAATCAAGAGTTGGACGCTCAACCAAGTAAGCCACCCAGGCACCCCAAGAACACTCTTTAACTGATTTACTAAAACTGAGTATTTTCTACTTGTTATTCAGCATTAGGAGACCAGGTGCGTGAGTTTTTCAAATAAACTTTAGCTTCTTAAGTATCGCAAGTGTTTTCCAAAATAATTTTTAAAACATATACAAGCTTACAGAAAAGCAGAAATGAAGCGTACAAAACTTTTCTCCCCTGAACCACTTAAGACTAAGTTGTTGATTTGATGTCCCATCAGTATTTCCTACAAAACAGGGAGACACTGATGGCCCTTCTGAGGTCTCAAAAGAATGTTCTCAAAAGGGAGAACTCAAAAGGGAGTTCAGTAAGGCCTCCCTACTCTGGCATATCACAATTCAAATGTCACCCAGCAGTGTGTAACCTCTAGAATATCCATTCAGCTCACAGTCCCACTCTTCTACCCCCGTAGTTTATTCTCTGCTAGCCCTCAATAATTCCTGTCCTGGACATGTGTAGCTTAGTATCTGGCCAAAGATTCAATAGTCCCTTACACAGTTTCTGGTGCCCATCTCTGCACAGCAACCCCTCTCCTGTATCTTATTCCATAATTTATAGTCACATCAGCAAACCCACACTTCTACATTTGTTTCATCTAGCTGGTAATACTATTATTCTCTGCTGGGAATTCTATATGCCAAAGTTCACAAAATTTCCCTAGGGAGAAAGCTAGAATGAATGTGTAGTCCCTCATACATTTCTCTTTTCTCAAAGATCACAGCCCTGTGCCATCTGTTGTCCAATGCCTGAAAATAGTTGCTTCAATTTTTTTGTTCCAGTTTTATAGTTGTTTATACTGGGAGCACAAATATGATACTCCTCGACTGTAACCAAAACCACAAGTCATGAATCCTGCATTTTTTTTTAAAATCATAGACTATCTTTTACTGGTCTTTTAATAACTTTTTGGCATAAACATAACTATGATATTAATTGATCAAATCATTCAAAAAATTAAGCACCAATTTATTACGCACTTGTAGCTTCCATGCGTTGTTTTGGTTCAAAAAGAAAGACACTTTCTCCTTTGAAGTATGGAAGACAGGTTAAACAGAAAAGTAAAAAAGTGGTGTTAAACATCGTCTTAAGAGAAGTACATGATGCTTTGAAAACACAAAGTAAGCATCTAATCTACCTAGGGTAGAATTCTGGGAAGGGCTTCTAAAGGAAGTGAATGTTTAAACTGAGAACTGACAGATGGGCCGGAGTTAGCCAGATGAAAAGATCTGAGTCACTGAATAGCTAAAGTAATTTCAGAAAGTATGGTGCAGAACATAGGGGAAAGGGAGTGAAGACAGAAAGTGGTTCTAGTAATTAAGAGCCTTCTGAAACATGTTAAGGGCTTTGAACTTAAAGCAATGGAAAGCCACTCAGGGGTTTAATCCAGAGGAAAGGCATGCAGTAGATGTGCATTTTAAATGAATCACTTTGCCTTTAAGATAAACACACTGAACTAACAGAGGCAAGACAGGAGGCACAGAGTATTCCAGGAGAAACAGGAAGACAGCCTACACAAGAGCTTCAGCATTGGAGGTAGAGGTAAGGAGTGAGAAGTTGTTGGACTGGCTGCTCAGAAGTTGCATGATTCAAACTTAACATACAGAAATCCATTGCAAACTATACATTAATAACAATATAGCAGAAAGGAAAATTAAGAAAACAATTCTGTTTACAACTGCACCAAAAAGAGTAAAATACCAAGGAATAAATTTAACCAAGGAAATGAAAGACCTATAATCTAAAAAGTATAAGACAATGATGAAAGAAATTCAAAATGACAAAATGGAAAGATATGCTATGCTCATGGATTGAAATGTTAAATGTTAAGATGTTCATACTATCCAAAGCAACCTAAAGATTCAATGCAATCCGTATCAAAATACCAATAGCATTTTTCAAAGAACTACAACAAATAATCCTAAAATGTGTATACAACCACACACAGAAGACCCTGAATAGCCAAAACAATCTTGGAAAGAATAACAAAGCTGGAGGTATCATAATCCCAAATTTCGAGAAATACTGCAAAGCTATAACAATCAAACAGACACACAGATCAACAGAATAGGGAGCCCAGAAATAAACCCACACTTATATGGTTAATTATTCTATAACAAAGGAGGCAAGAATATGCAATGGGGGAAAAGACAGTCTTATCGATAAACAGTATTAGGAAAACTGCACAGCTACTTGCAAAAGAATGAAACCAGACCACTTTATTTTACCATACACAAAAATAAATTCAAAATGGATTAAAGACCTAAATGTGAGACCTAAAAGCATGAAATTCCTAAAAGAAAACAGTAATCTTTTGGATATCAGCTCTACCAACATATTTATGAATATGTCTCCTCAGGCAAGGGGGAAAAAAGCAAAGATAAACTAATGGTATTACCCCAAAATAAAAAGCTTTTGCACAGCCAAGTAAACCATCAAAAAAACCCAAAAAGGCAACCTACTGAACGGGAGTGATACTCTAAATGATATATCTGATAAGAGGTTAGTATCCAAAATATATAAAGAACTCATACGTCTCAACACCAAACCTCCTCCCCCCAAATAATCAGATTAAAAATAGGCAGAGGACCTGAATAGACTGATATTTGCCCAAAGACATACAGATGGCCAAAAGACACATGAAAAAAATGCTCTGTATCACTAATCATCAGGGAAACACAAATCAAAACCACCATGAGGTAGCACTTTACTCCAGTCTGAATAGCCAGTATCAAAAAGGTAAGAATGAGTAAGTACTGGTGAGAATGAGAAAAGCAAAACCCCACGCACTGTTGGGAGAAATGTAAACTGGTGCAACTATTGTGGAAAACAGTATGGAGGCTCCTAAAATATTAAAAATAGAAGGACTCTATGATCCAGTAATTCCACTATTGGCTATTTACCCTCCAAAAATGAAAACATAATATGAGAAGATAAAATGCACAGCTATGTTTATTGCAGCATTATTTAGAGTAGCCAAGATACGAAAGCAACCAAAGTGCCCATCTAGACAAGAATGGATAAAGAAGTGGTATATACATACAATGAAGTATTAATCAGCCATAAAAAAAGAATGAAATCTTTTCATTTGAAACAACATGGATGGACCTAGAAGGTATTATGCTACATGAAATAAGTCAGACACAAAAAGACAAATACCATATGATTTCACTTACATGTGGAATCTAAAAAAAAAACCCCAAAAAACAGAATCAAACTCATAAATACAGAGAACTGGTGGTTGCCAGAGGAGGGGTAGGTAAGAGAATGGGTAAAATCGATGAAGGTCATTAAGAGGTACTAACTTCCAGTTATAAATAAGTCACAGAGATGAGAAGTACAGCATAGAGAATGAGGTCAATTATATTGTAGTAACATTTTAGTGTGGTGACAGCTGTTAACTACAATTATAGTGGTAAGCACCGTGTAACATACAGAACTGCTGAATCACTAGGTGCATATAACACTGCTGAATATAACACTGTATGTCAACTATATTTAAACCAAAAAACTTAATAAAAGAAGAAAAAAGTAGTAGCCTCTTAGGATTTGAACATCTCAGTGAGGAAAATGGCCAATGATATTTAGCTTTGAAAGCCCAGGGACTTGATGCTATCATTTCAGCCCAAGGCAAACAGTTGCTGAGGTCTTAATTCACTGCAAAGTAATTATGCATCTATGTACTACAAAATGAGTTAATTTGTTTAGAACATGTCCTACCAGTAGGTCAAATACACATATACATTTTCCATGGCATCTACCCTTTTACGACTTAGCTACGAGAAAAGTATCAAATTAAGAAGAATTTAAGCAACGGGTATCTTGCAGCATTTCAATCACAATATTGTTGGTGAGCTTACTGAGAAGAGGTTCTTCAAAAAGAGTAATCTAGATTTAAGGCAGAAAAATACATACTAACTTTAGAACAATTTCTATCTAAAAGAATAAAACAAAAAATAATATAAGCCCTTCCCTTTCCAAACAATCTAGTTAGAAAACCGTTTTTCCAACAGTGGGGCAGAAGAATGTATGTATTCATGCTGGCTGAAGTTGAGGGACATAGAAACTCAGCCTAAAACAGTACAACTGCTTAGGCTGAGAAGGGTGTCCACACGGGCACCTTGCCACAAGGTTTCAAGAGTCCAAGGATGTCAGAGTTCAAACAGGATGCAAAGGACATCCATGAGTAGGGATGAGCCAGCTTAGGGGAAAGAGGGTATCCACAATGGGGGAAGGCATAATGTGGGATTTCAGAGCCTGACAACTTTGAGGGAATTCAAAGAGGGAAAAAGTGTGCTGGGTAATTCAGATCGTAGATTAGTGACTGCATACCTGCAAGAGGCCAGCTGGTAAAGATTATCAGAGACTGAGAAGGCTGAGTAAGATGTCCATAGGTGTGGAATGGGGAAGTTGCCTCTTAATCTCTTCATTCTATTTACCAAGCAATGGATTAATTCCTACTTTCCAACTTTACCCAGTGCTTGATTAAATCCAACTTTCCAACTTGCTCTGTGCTTACCAATGAGCTGAACTAGACAGAAGAAACACAAGTGGTCTCCTTACAAACTTTCACCCACAAACCTCAGGTGACCCAATGACACTGTCATGTAACCCTATAACACTTCCCTAATCAACTTACCCTCTGAGCTCTTACACTTTTTCTAGCCTCAATCAACCCCTTCTCCCACCCTCAGCTAACAATTTCACTTGTTTTCCACTGAGAATATGGAAACAGTCAAAAGACCATTTATTTATTCTCCTACCACTAAACTGAAAAATTACATATTCTGTCCGTCATCCTTTTACCCTGGATAAACAGTGCATACACCTATTAACTCTGTCAGTGGGGCAATGGATCCTATCTCTACTTGCCTACTCAAGGATTTAACTCTGGAATTATCCCCTCTCTTGCATTAATTTTTTTCCTCTAACAGGGTCATTCTATCCATCTACAAAGGCTCTATCCCATATATATGCTTTATTCCATATCTATCCCACATGGTTTAAATCCTATAGTGTTTGTGGGGTGCCTTGGTGGCTCAGTTGGTTAAGCAACCAACTTTGGCTCAGGATATGATGTCCAGTTTGTGCTGACAGCTCAGAGCCTAGAGCTTGCTTTGGATTCTGTGTGTGTGTGTGTGTGTGTGTGTGTGTGTGTGTGTGTATGCGCACGCGTGCCCCTCCCCCACTTGCACTCTGTCTCTCTATGAAATACACAAACATCAAAAAAAAATTCAAAAACTACAGTGTTTAAAATCACAAATATGGGCAGGCACCTGGGTGGCTCAGTTGGTTAAGCATCTTGACTCGATTTTGGCTCAGGTCAATAACTCATGGTTCCTCAGGTGGAGCTCATAGAGCAGAACCTGCTTGGGATTCTCTCTCTCCTCTGCCTCTCCTCCGTTCATGTGTACCTTCGTGTGCACACATACTCTCTCTCTCTCTCTCAAATAAATAAACTTAAAACACACACACACACACACACACACACACACACACACACACACACAAATATGGAAGCAATATGTGATGAAGAAACTGCTGTGGAAATAAGCATCTGGTTAGTTTACAAAATCAGCCAGAAGCAAGACAAAAGTGATGAGATGCAGAAAACAGAGAATTGAGCTTCTTAGGGTTCAAGTCAACTGAGGAGAAGCAAATGAGGTCAAAGAAAGAATGGGAAAGACTGAGGTAGCCAAAAATTTGAAAGAAGTAGAGGAGAAAGGGGGAAGGTACACAAATGGAGCAATATGGAAATCAAATTTCTAAGAAAAGAGTAACAATGGAAAACAGGTAAAAAAAAAAAAAAAGACAGGAAGGAGCAACAGAAAAATTCAGGCGTTTAAAATAAACAGTATTAGGAGCAGGGACAAATTAAAGCAAGGAAAAGAAAAAACCAAGAGAAGCTGAATATGAGGAACCGAAAGCTGAATATATAAGAGGATGGGAAAACTGGGGGGATGTGGGCAATCCAGGTGAGAGGAATAGTTCCAACCATAAGATCAGGTGTGACCGACTCAAAAAAAAGAGCTGAATAAAACAGCGTGGTTGGGGGCTCAGAACTGGGAAATTAGAGCAGATGAAAAGTAAGTATTAAGTGAGGAAAGCTGAACCATCAAGGCCAGAAGAACCAGAGGGAGGACACGAGTAGACAGCTGAGAAAAACAGCTCTTTCCACTTGGAAAAAGGAATGGATTATAGACTGAAATTGTCAGAGATGCTAGAGCATCAATCAACATGGAAACATCCAGAAGAACAACAAAAATAACAAAGCAAGAACAATAGCCATAAAACGCTCCTTGATCCTACAAACCTTTTCAGCTACTTCCTTCTTTCCACTCATAGCAAACGCACAGAACAATTCTATGTTTCACTTTCTTGTTTTCTCACATCACTGAAACTGGTTTTGTCAAGATGACCAATGGCCTCCACATAGCTCAACCTTCTTCTTACTTGAGCTATCAACATATTTGACACCGTTTGACATCTTCTTTCTTGTTTACCCTTCATTCTCTTGTCTTCCAAGACCCCACTCTCCCAGTTTTCCCTCCTTTACCACTTGTTCTTTTAATATCTTTTGGTGCCTCCTCTTCATCCCTGTTTCTAAATGCCAGTGTGCTCTAGGTTAAGATCTTCCACCTCTTCTCAACATTTACTCCCTATGTGATCGCATCAGGCTTTAAAACTTATAGATAACTAACTGTATACATCAATGATTCTTAATTAGTCTTTCTCTAGCTCAAACCTCTCCCCTGGACATACTTCCATTTACCTACTGGACTTTCTGGATATCTAAAAGACGTTCCAAATCTACACGTTTAAGCCAAAGCCCCCCAAATTTCCTTTCCCAGAGTTTCCTCGTTACAATAAACAGTGACACTATTTTATCTACTTTTTCAAGTCAAAAAACTTGGGAGTTATGTTTGACGCTTCTACTTCTCTCATACACCATTATCCAGATCATTAACTCATCTGTTGATACTACCTTTAAAATGCATCCCAAATCCAGGCATTCTCAGCATGTCTATCATTAACACCTTAATCAAACCACCAACATACCTCACCTGAATTACCACAAAAATCTCCTTTATTAGTCTCCACCCTTCTACCCTTACCACCTACTAGGTCTTCTCTCACTGCCAGACTGATTGCTTTAAAACACACACCATACCCTTTTCATGGTTAATATTTTCCAGTAGATTCCTATTTAAACGAGAACAGAAATCAAGGACCTGCAGAACCTAGGCCTTTCTATCTCTGACTTTTCTACCAGGCCTCTTGCCATTTTACTCCTTGTGATTCCCTGAACGCATCAAACATGCTCCTACTCCAGGAACTTTGCACTTAGTATTAACACTGACTGGAATGGTATTCTCTCAGACTGTGAATGACTCATTCCCTCCAGAATGAATATTTAAAAGGTAACTGGTTGCTGTGTGGAAAAGAGAGAACTTCAAGAATGAAGGCAGGAAAACAAGTTTGGAGACTACTAAAATAGTTCAAAGGAAAGAGGAAGGTGGCCTGTACCAGGGAAGGAAGAGTGAAGATGGAATAAAGGGACAAATGCTGGACATATTTTTAGTGCAATGGATGAGCCTGGGACAACCACTCTCATGATTATGGCATGTCCCCTGACAGGTAAGTATCTGTGGACATATTTGAGAGGATTAAGAACTGTTTATGAACTGGCAACAGGGGAAGATGAAGGAATCAATCAAAAGATGACACACAGGTTTTGGCATGAGCAAATGTACAGATGATGATATGATTTATGAAACTGAGAGTATGGAGATACCACCAGGCTTGAGAATGTGAAAGGAACAGAACAGGGAACCATGAGTTCTGTTTTGAACATATTCATGAGATGACCATTAAATATCCAAACAATGTATCTGTATCTATCTATCTATCTATCTATCTATCTATTCATCTACCTATCTATATCTGGAGTATAGGAAAGAAGTTTGGGTTAGATATATGTTAGAAATCACCAGCATATAACAAATAATTAAAGCCATGAGAATGAATGAGATCACCCAAGAAGAGTTAGGCAAAAAGAGACTCAGCAAAGGAGACTAAGATATGGCCAGTGAAAAAGGAGGTATGAGATTAGGGTGCCATAGAAGCCAAGAGAGCAATGTTTTTTAAAAAGGGAATTAAGAAGCTATATTAAATCTTCTGATAAGTGGCTTAGAAAATGACCACTTTATCTGGCAACTTGAAGACTACTGGCAGCTTAGAGTAAGTAGTAATTTTAGTAAGGGAGAAAAAAGAAAATCTGAACAGAACAGGCTGAGGAGAAAATGGGAAGCAATGAACCGAAAACAATGAGTACATATACCTCTTCTAAATTTAACTATAAATGTAGAGGTAGTAGCCAGAAGGTGATCTGGAATAAAGGGAGAGGTTTTATTTGTTTGTAGACTGGAGCTACCAGAGTGTGCTGATATGACTGATTCTATAAAGGACAAACTGCTAATGCAGAAGATGAGTAACTGAAAAGCAAAATGTTTGCGTTGACAAAAGGGATTGACTGGATCCAGCAGCCAAACAGTGGGTTGACCTTAAGATAAAACAGTAAACAATTTACCCTTAATACCAAAAAAAAAAATAGTACGAGTACAAATGAAGAGTAGTTTGAAAGATTTTAAGATTGGAAAATGAGGTACTTTCTATCTGATCCCTTTTTTCAATAAATTACATTTTTTCAACAAATTATAGGCCAAGATCATCAAGTAAGGAGAGTATACTGCAAGTTTATGAAATAGTCATTGCAGAGAGGGCTCAATGTACTGATTTTACTATCTCTAAGAGAAAAGTTTATAAATACTTTCATAATTAGTTACCTTTAGTCATACAGAAGTGGAAACAATTTAAATAACCATCAATAACCAAGTGAATACACTATAGAAAATAAACTCAGTGGATTACTAATTAGTTCTAGTAATTAAAACTAATGAAAAAAAGTGTGTATATATACGAACATATCTGCAGTGTGTCACTAAATATTTGATTTGTACAACAGCAAAATAAAATGCTACTGGTGTACTGAAATATTTATGTTTGAGTGTATTTATATATATATACACAAAGATACATTTGTATAAACAGAAAAAAACCTGGGAGAAATATACAAGGAACTGTTAAGGGAGGAGCTGGCAGATAACTGAGAGAGGCACATGAAACCACTACATACATAAAACAAGAAAAACCTATAGGCCAAAATACATAGTATAGAAATTTCTATGTCCTTTACACACAGTAATGGTATAAACACTGTAATTCAAACAAAGATTCACACACAAAGATTTAAATTATGGCACATTTTAATGAAAAACTAACAGCAATCTAAATGTAAGAAAATTATGCAACTATTAAAAATGTTCATAATAGGAGACATGTTTTAAGTAGGAAATATTTCATACATATAAAAAATGTAAAGATTAAAAGAAGCACCCAAATGCCAAACACCTAGATTGTGAATTTAATGTTTTTAATGACCTGGAACCTTATGATATTAAGTGAGGAAAAAACATCAGAATACAAAATTAGAGTATGACTTCACTTAAGTCTGTACTTAAAGGAGAAGAAAATACATGAAAATGTCACTAGTGGTGTCACTGGATGCTTAGACTGTGTATAGACTTTTCTAACTCTTTATAGTTTTCCACTGCCAGGTTTTCTACAATAAGCCGTATTGCTTTTATAATTATAAAAATTTATTTTAAAGATATGTAAGTTTATTAGCGTCATTACCTTGGGATCATGAACAAATGTATTTCCTTTGGTTCCAGGAGGAAAATCTCCAGTACAAATATATTTTAGACATTCAATGATGGTCTAAAGAAATAGAAAATTATATTATTTAGTTATAAGAGAACCAGAGAAGTTTATCATAAAATGTTAATTTATTATAAAAATACTATTTACCAGAGAACCAAAAAAGATATGCAGATAAAATTTGACATTATAATATCTATATAATACAGATACGATTCTGTGTTAAAGAATAAATAACTACTTTAAGTTCATGGGAAAGCTACTAATTAAGAAGGTATACGAAAATAAAACAAAAAATTATTTTTAAAAAGTCCTCAACTTCCAATTAAAATCCTTTAATTTAATAACAACAGCTAATGTAAAAGATGGTTACCATAGTTGATAATTTGCCGATATGCTGACAGTAAAACTTAAATGTTCTTACAAAAAAAATGAGGTGACAGATTTGTTAATTAACTAGATAGCAGTGATCCTTTCACAATGTACAGTATATTAAGTCACCCTGACATACCCTTCAAATATCTTACGATTTCATGGATCAATTACACCTCAATAAAACCAAAAAAACTTTTTAAGTTCAATTTTTTAAAAACAGCTAATAGTTACACAGGCCTTACTATGTGCCAGGTATTGTACTAACCACCTTTCCATACATTAGTAATTTTCACATTAATCCTAGACTGTAGAAAACTCTTTTTATCTCCATTTTATAAATGAGAAAACTAAAGCACAAACCATTTGGGGCACCCTGGCCCAGTCACAGAGCTAGTAAATGGTGAAGCAAAATATCTGTATTCAGACAGCTTGTGCTCACAAACCTTAGGCTCCCTTACAAAAGTAGAGCCACAACAGTAGGGACACAACAGGCATTCTATAAATAGTAACATTTTCACATAAACAAAAGTAGACAAGAGTATGGCATTCAATGTTCAACTCTAAACCTGACCTCTTTCTGTGTGCTTTTTAATTTAGTCTTCTCTGTTAGAATGCCCTGCTTTTTCTCAAGCCACCCTTACAGGCTGTACTTTTCCCCCATAATTGCATGTCACTCCAGGGTCCATCTCAAATTTCTAAATACTCTCTGGGCCTTAAAAAGTCAAAGTACATGCTCCAATTTTTTATTTTGACTAGGTAAGGGCATCCTAACAACATAGTTTTTCAACTAAACTAGGCCTCACGGTATTGGTTTCATTTTCTCATTTCCCATTTATTATGCTTAGGCTTCAGTCTATACTTAGAAACTCTTCTCAGAAAGCCCTATGTTTATCATATTTTATAACTTGTGTAGGAAATTCTATAATGGATCAACTGTCAGGAAGTGAATGGTATGTTTGGGGAGCAAGGGGAGTGTTAAAAAAAAAAAATCAACGCAGACAAAAAGGCTTCATGTAAGAATGTAAGGTCGCTGAGCGCTCCCGGTCTTCTGGGACTCTCAAATAAACCTTGTCCACCCGAGCCTGGATACCCTTATGAAACTGAGTCAGGTCCCCTCCTAAGGTCGCTGGGGCCAGAAGGCCACACTAGGCCACGCCCAGCGGCAGGGGCTCCACCCAGAGGCCCAAGCCTTTCCTCGGGCACCAAGAGCGGAGCCCCAGGAACGCCTGGCCTCTGGTCCTTATTGTTCTGAGGTCTCCAAACACTTTATCCTCCAGATTCTCAAGAAGTAGCGACCCGTAAACTGAAGGCTGCTACTGAGAACTTACCGTCTTCCCCGCCCCATTGGGTCCAACCAAAATTGTGAGGGGGCTGAAAAAAGTGATAATTTGCTTATCTTTGTCCTCTATTCCAAAACTCCGCACACCCAGAATGCTCATCTTTTCAATCCGGGACATGTCTGCAAATGTTTCTTTTCTCAACACCAATGGCCTAGAGCCCCGGCGCACCAGGATTTAGCGGTGCCGCGGCTGCAGAGCGAGCGATGGGCCGTGAGGACTCGCGAGTCTCCCGGCCGGGAGGCTCCAGGTAGGAGCGAAGGCTCCGGCTGAACTCCTCCTCCCACACCGGCTTCCTTCCCGCTTGACAAGCGAGAGCGGAGGTGGGGGCCGGGCCGGGGCTAGGCACGGCAGACACACACCACAGACCCAGGAACCCCCTACTACTGCGCACTCACAGATTCCCGCCGCGGCCGCCCCGCCGATCACGTGGGCCGCCACGACCAGCGTGCATTTACGCCACAGGCCAGGGGCATGCCGGGAAGTCGGAGCCTCGCGGTGCGTGCGCAGCTCTAGTTTCCGGAAGTAGTTCCTGTCGAGTGGTTTGCGTACCCGGTTTTCTGTCCCGTGGGCGCGTAATGCCGAATTTTGCTGGGTGCCGGGCAGCCTTGAGAAGCTCTAACCCTGAGGACGACCAACACTTGTGACAAACGGTGGTTATCAGAATGTGATCGCGGGACGCCTGGAATGGAAAGAAGTGCGGTGTCCTCTAATGTCGAAACCATTTTCCAATAATATTAACACGTTATTTGCCTTTTTCATGATCTTTCGCGCCTTAATATACGTGACGTGTGGTGACGCCATCGCAGTGATGGGTGATAGAATGTGTGATTGTATAGTATTATGCTTTAAAAAACCCCTCAATTTTAATTTCCAATTAGGTGTTGATAGTTCTCACATGTAAAACCTCTTTGGGGTCCTCAGTAATTTTTAAGAGTGTAGAGAGGTGTTAAAGACCAAAAGTTTGAGAACTGTTGTAGACCAAAAGCCGAATGATGTTACAAAACTACAAAACGGTATGCAAATATGTGAAAAAAAATCCACTCCTATAAGTACGGACAGAAAAATAGACACCTTTATAAGAGATTGAGTTATGCAAGATGCTGTACCATAGTGCCATTAGTTAACAATACTATATAACAACACTATAAAATTTGCTGAGAGGGTAGATCTTGTGATAAGTGTTCTTATCACACAAAAAAAGTTAACAATAAGGAGGGTGGGAGGAAACTTTTGGAGGTAATGGATATACCATTAGCATTGGTTATGGTGATGGTTTCACTGGTGTATACTTATCTCCAAAGTCATCAAGTTGTATAAAGTATGTACAGCTTATTGTATGTTAAATTTTAATCTTTGTATGATAAAAAAGTTCAAAATAAGGGAAAGAAATTACTCAAAAATGAATGTTGCTTTTTGGAACCCAAGTTAATGGAGGGATATCCTATGCAAGGGCCTATAGGAAAAATTAGAAATTGCAAAACAATAATGGAAGACATTAACAGAACAAAAACTTTGGATTATTGAACTAGAAAAATGTAGGAAATGCCCTCCAATCACACAATCCCAAGACAATCATTACAGAACTTAATACATAAACTAAAAAATTCACATGAAAGGATGCAAGTGAGGAAATCCAGTAAGTAGTCTCTTGCTGTACTAAGAAACATGAAAGCCTTAGTTATCATAATACATATTTTAAGTTACTAATGGAACACAACAGATTGAAATTATACAGTAATGCTTTATGTAACTAAATGTAATTTTAAAGATGAATAAAGATTAGAGCCTATTTTTACAGTTTATTTAAGCAAAATTTACATACACTAAAATTCTTCCTTTTCCAGAGTACAGTTATGACTTTTGAAAAAAGTAAATAGTTGTGTAACCACCAAGACCATTTTTTTCCCCACTACCACCATTTGCATTGCTTGGATGTTTGAATATCAGTAGGAAGAAAAAAGCAAACCTGTATCTTATTTTACTTATCACTCTGTAAGTTTCAAGTGATGAAGATCTTTTTTTTCAGGCAGCAATAAAAGTAAAGCCCCAACATGTAATTACCCCACTTTTATTTATTTTTTATTTTTTAAAAATATTTTTTATTTTTAAGCAATCTCTACACCACACATGGGGTTCAAATTCACAATTCAGTGAGATCAAGGGTCACATGCTCTACTGACTGAGTCAGCCAGGTGCCCCACCACCACTTTTAAAGGAAAATTTTATGACTCAAAGTAACATAGGAAATTAGCAATGATTGGCAATGAAATTACCAGGAATTAACAGCAATAAAATTACCAGACTTTATATGTCTCCTGCTGTGATCTTTTTTTTTTTTTTAAGTATTGCTAATACACTGTTACATTAGTTCAGGTGTACAACATAGTGATTCAACAAATTTATACTATATGCTATGCTCACCACAAGTGTAGCTACCATCTGTTGCCATACAACCCTAGTACATTATTGACTATATTCCACTGTGATCTTAGCACAAAGTACCCAACATGATCTCACATGCAGTTTGGTTTAAAAAAATTAACTTGTGGGGCGCCTGGGTGGCTCAGTTGGCTGGGTATCCGACTTCAGCTCAGGTCACGATCTCGCGACCAGTGAGTTCGAGCCCCGCATCGGGCTCTGTGCTGACAGCTCAGAGCCTGGAGCCTGTTTTCGGATTCTGTGTCTCCCTCTCTCTCTGACCCACCCCGTTCATGCTCTCTCTCTCTCTGTCTCAAAAATAAATAAATGTTAAAAAAATTTAAAAAAAAATTAACTTGAGGGGCGTCTGGATAGCTCAATCTGTTGAGCGTCTGACTGTTGATCTCAGCTCAGGTCTTGATCTCAGGGCTTCATCTCAGGGCAGGTCTTGATCTCAGGGTCTTGAGTTCAAGCCCCGCATTGGTCTCTGTGCTGGGCATGAAGCCTACTTGAAAAAAAAAAAAAATAATAATTTTAATCTAATCACATCTTTAGATTTAACTTCCAATTCACAGGAAATAAGGATTAAGCTAGTAATACCACAAGGATGGAAAAGGGAAATATGGAAGATGCAGTATGTTAAAAGACGCTGGCCCAGGAACTCAGATCAGTGTCATTAAAACATGGACTGCTGGGGCTCCTGGGTGGCTCAGTTGGTTAAGCGTCTGACTTTGGCTCAGGTCATGATCTCATGGTTCGGGAATTCAAGCCCCACAGCAGGCTTGGTGCTGACAGCTGGGGGTCTTGAGCCTGCTTCAGACCTCTCTCTCTCTCTCTCTCTCTCTCCCCCCCCCCACTCATGCTCTGTCTCACTCTCTATAAAATAAATAAACATTAAAGAAATTAGAAAAAAAAAAAAGGACTGCTATAGATTCTAAGAGACTTTAAAAAAAAAAAGCAACACATGGTCTTGGGTTGGATCACGGTTAGCACACAGAGATGTGAAGAGAATTTGGGGAATACATAGGGAAATTTGAATGTAGTCTGGAAATTAAATACCAAGTTTTTATTATTGTTCATTTCATTATATTAGATGTGAAAGTATCTTGCTATGTAAGAAAATGATTCTTTTTTGAGGTGCATATGGGAGTTAATGATGGAGTGTGTTGCTTCCTGTAGTTTACTTAAAGACACTTCAGGGAAGAATAGCAAGCTGAAGAAATTGATAGGACAAAGTAGCCAGATTCCATTACAAAAAAATTCAACTTTGTAACAGTAGGAAACTATAAAACTAAGAAAACAATCCTAGGAAAGGGGTGGAAATGGTTTGCAATAAAAAAGATTAATCTCTAAAATGAAAAGAACTGAAAAGGCAAAAGTGTCAAGTTCTTATTTCTCAGTAAGTTATTACTGAAGAATGTTTTATTTTGCTTGTATCATAATTGATGAGATGAAAAATAAAACGATTATGAGATACTATTTTATACTTAGTGAATCTCTTTCCTTTCTTTTTTTAAAAAAATTTTTTTTAACGTTTATTTTATTTTTGAGACAGAGAGAGACAGAGCATGAACGGGGGAGGGCCAGAGAGAGAGGGAGACACAGAATCTGAAACAGGCTACAGGCTCTGAGCTGTCAGCACAGAGCCCGACGCGGGGCTCGAACTCACGGACCGCGAGATCATGACCTGAGCCGAAGTGGGACACTTAACCGACTGAGCCACCCAGGCGCCCCTGAATCTCTTTCCTTATAGTACTTTCTGACATAAATTCTTTTTCTGCTATTGATATTTTGATACATTAGCTTTCTTTTAGTACTTTCTGACATAAATTCTTTTTCTGCTATTGATATTTTGATACATTAGCTTTCTTTTGATTAGTGTTTCCCCAAGTATATCTCTCTCTCATATTTCAACCTTTTAATGTCATTTTGCATGAAGTATGTCTCCTAAAAATAGCTGATAGATGATTTTTAGTATAATTTTATACTATCTACCTTTTAATAGATGAGTTTAATCTATTTTCAATTATTGTGATTCCTGAAAAATTTAGATATATTTCTTGTACCTCTTTCTGTGCTTTTTCTTTGCTTCTTTTTCTCCTTTTCTGGTTTCTGGATTGATTGAGCTTTTTTTATGCTCTTGTTCTTATTCTACTGGTTTGGAAGCTGTACATTCTATTCCTGTTCTTTTAGTGGTTACTCTTAAATTTTTCACATACCTATTTTGAAGTCTAAAGTTAATATCTCTAGGGGGCGCCTGGGTGGTGCAGTACGTTAAGTGTCTGACTCTTGATTTCAGCTCAGGTCATGATCTCACGGTTTGTGAGTTCAAGTCCCACACCGGGCTCCACACTGACAGTGCTGACCCTGCTTGGTATTCTCTCTCTCACTTCCCCTCCCCCACTTCCTCCTTCTTTCTCACTCTCTTTCTCTCTCTTTCTCTCTAAATAAATAAATAAATAAATAAACTGTAACGTTAAGATCTTTAGAAAACTTCTAAACAGTACAAGAACAGTGAAATGCACCGACTGATCACTCCATCTCCCACATTATCATTGTTTAGTATTTTTATTCCTCATTGTCTTGAAATCCCATAAATAAGTTATTTTTAACAAGCATTATTTATTTAGGTTTACCAACATATTTATCAATCTGTTTGATTACCCCCTCTTCTTGCATCACACCTTTCATGGAGGTTCATTTTGCTCATTACATCAACAAAACTATTAAACTCTATCAAGGAAAGAAATCTATCCCACAGTGCTGATATCAGGATTAAACAACGTTATTTTTGTGAAAGTGCTTTGTCAGTTATAAAACACTAAAAATACAAGGGATTTATTTTTTGTGCATTGACTATTTTCACAGGTGTGATCTCATGAAATGTAACATGAGCTATAAAAATGGTCACACAAGTTTCTTATGACAAGGAAATATTTTTTAAAATTATACACAGAGCTTTCTAGTAGCATTTTTTTTTAGTCATGGAAGACTAGAAACGATCCAATGGGGAAGTAAACTGTAGATATCAATTTCATCTATTAGCAGGTAACCTTGAAGATAATAAGTAGATACATGAAAGGGAGGTATCAATAAGCAAAAAAGATAAACACAAGTGTCACATATTCATTGATCACAACTTTGTAAATCTATCTATGTATCAGTAAAGATTAGAAGAGGTCATCAAAATACTGAGAATTGCTATGTTGATGAAGTTCTGTGTTTCTCTTCCTATAATGTTATTTATTCAATAAAAGAATTATTTTAAAGATATACTTGGGGATTGAAAGCATGGAGGTTAGAATATGGTAAAAAAAAAAAAAGAGATGCTATCATTTCACATTTAGTCACCACAAAAAATGTGTGGCATCATGCCCAGTTGATTGATTAGAATCAGTTCATAGAAAAGTCATTTGACCTTAAATGACTACATAGTTAGTAAAAACCACAATTACCAGGTTTTTTTTAAAAAGCAGGTTGCCAATTTGGAAGCCACTAATAGAGATAAAGATTTTACAGCAAAAATTTGGATGTTACCCATGAATACAACTTTTCAACACTATTCAAAGTCCTTTTACATAATTACTGATAATTCTTAAAAATTCCAAGCACTGGTTGCTTATTTTCTATTCTTCTAAAATAATGTGGGGTTTTTTAAAATGCCATAGTCATTCACAGTGACGTGATGTCTATAGCAGAGCCTTGAAGTTTTGCTTTTTTTCCCTAGGAGTCTTCCCATTTTGTCAGAGCCCATTATGTCAGAGTCCCAGCCTCAGAAAATGGACTCCTTGAATTTCCATAATATTCTTGTTAATTTGTTCAACTAACACCACCACGTGCCTGCTTCTTCATTCAGCTTTTTTTTTTTTTGAGTGTCTACAATAATAGGCGAATCCTTGAGGGCAAAGAGGTCAATTAAATAAAATCTTTATCCTCAAGGAGCTCACAGTCCAGTAAAAACGTCCCAAGTGCACATTTATAGGATGCAAAGTATTTTTAATAATAATAGAAAAAATCATTAACTTTTTTCAACTTGCAATGTTATTTTTTTTAATGTTTATTTTTGAGAGAGAGAAAGGGAGAGAGAGAGAGGGAGAGAGTAAGCAGGGGAGGGGCAGCAAGAGAGGGAGACACAGAATCCAAAGCAGGCTCCAGGCTCTGAGCTGTCAGCACAGAGCCCGAAGTGGGGCTCCAACTCATGAACCTTAAGATCATGACCTGACCCAAAGTCGGACGCTTAACTGAGCCACCCAAGCACCCATGCAATGTTATTTTTAATAAACTTTTTATTTTAAATAGTTTTGGACTTGCAGAAAAGTTGCAGCAATGTTATGTAGACCCTGCACCCAGTTTTCTCTATTGTGCACATTACTATAGTACATTTGTCATAACTGAGGAACCAACATTGGCACCTTACTAGATTCCACTGTTTTTTGGAGTTTCCTTAGTTTTACCTACTGTCCTTTTTCTGTTCCGGGATTTCACTCAGGATACCATATTACATTTAGTCACCATGGTTGGACTCCCTTGACTCCTGTGACAGTTTCTCAGACATTGCTTCTTTTTGATGACCTTGACAATTTTAAGGAGCATTGGTCAGGTATTTTCCATTTCAATTTGGATATGTATGATGTTTTCCTCACAGTTACATAGAGGTTATGGGATTTGAGGAGGAAGACCAGAGATAAAATGCCATTCTCATCACATCACATTAAGGGTAGATTCTATTAACGTGACTTATCACTGTTAATGTTGACCCTGGTCACCTGGTTGAGGTTTACCAGGTTTCTCCATTTCAAAGTTACTCTTCTTATAATCTCCTTCCCATAATATATTCTTTAAAATGAAGTCACCATGTGTCCCACACTTCAGGGGGACTATGCTCCACTTCTGTGAAGGTGGAATATCAACAAAAATTACTTGGAACTCTCCTCCTGCACAGAACATTAAAATAATTAACTTTTGTAGGGAGTTCTACATTAATAAAGGTCTTTCAAACACATTATTTTATAATCTTTGCTATGAGAGAGTTTGAAGTCAGGTTTGGGACATCAATGTCACTGAGGAAAAATTAACGCCTTGTGACAGCATTTTAAGAAATATAATTTTGTACACCCATGTTCATGGTAGCATTATTTACAACAGCCAAGGGATGCAAGCAACCCACATATCCATAGTCTATATATATATATATATATATATATATATATATACACATATATATATACATATATAATGATAAATTTATACGATGGAATATTACTCTGCTCTAAAAAAGGAAGGAGATTCTGTCAAACGCCACAATGTGGAAGAATCTTGACAATACTATGTTAAGTGAAATAAGCCAGTCACAAAAAGACAAATGCCATATTATTCCCCTTATATGAGTTATCTAGAATAGTCTAATTAGTAGAGATACAAAATAGAAGCATGGTTGCCAGGAGCTGGGGAGAGAGGAAATGGGGACCTGTTGTTTAACGGGTGTAGAGTTTCAGTTTTGCAAGATAAAAGGTGTTTTGAAGATGGACTGCACAACATTGTGAATGTCCTTAACACTAATGAATTGTACACTTAATCTTGGGTAAGATGTTAAATTTTATGCTATGTATATTTTACAATAATACAATATTTGTAGGAGAAATATTATTTTGAATAGGAGAATTTTTTTAATAACAAGCCCTCCAACTAGACCCACAGTTATACTGTAAATCAGAGGTTGCACAATGGTACTCTATACAGTTTTTTTATTTTTTAAATGTGCATTTATTTTTGAGAGAGAGAGTGCATGCGAGCAGAGGAGGGGCAGAGAGGGAGGGACAGAGGATCCAAAGTAGGCTCTGCACTGACAGCAGTGAGCCTGGTGTGGGGCTTGACTCAGGAACTGTGAGATCATGATCTGAGCCAAAGTCAGGTGCTCAAACAACTGAGCCACCCAGGTGCCCCTTAATGTTTGTTTGTTTGTTTGTTTGTTTGTTTTGAAGGGGGGGAGAGAGAGAGGATGAGTGGGGGAGGATCAGAGAGAAAGAGGAAGAGAGAGAATCCCAAGCAGGCTCCACACTCAGCGCAGAGCCTGACACAGGGCTGGATTTCATGACCGTGGGATCATGACCTGAGCCAAATTCAAGAGTCAGACACTTAACTGACTGAGTCACCCAGGTGCCCCTCAATACAGATTTTTAAAATATGAATTGCCAGCACTTAAAAAGCAACAGGTTATAAATAACAATTAGGGTTTCTGACTTCTTAAAAAAATGGAATGATCTAGCAACAGAAGTCCAAGGGTGTTGCATGGCAACAATCAGTTGAAGCTGAATAGACCTGCTGCCTTTAGAAAGGTCCTGCATGCTGCAGTTTACTGTAGCCTCACCACCTTTGTTGTGTTACACCTTGCGCATTTCACTAATTTGCACAGCCAGTTAGTGATTTGGGTGGGGTGAAGCCTACTTCTAGCTACAGGGAAAGCCAATCAGTATATCCATATCCCTAACCACAGTTCAAGGGTGAACCTGTGATCCTTTGTCACAAGGAAGCTGAATTCTAGGACTTTTGATCGAGCAGTCAGAAAGGCACAGTTTGGTTTCTCCTGATGCTCAGGAACAGGATACATACAGATCCAGGAGATTTGACATCATCTTGGGACCACAGTGGGAGAGCTGCCCAAGAAGGGAGCCAATGAAAGATCACAGAGGCAAGCTAGATATAAAGGAGCCTCTACCCTGGACCATTTGGTTGTATGATCTAATAAATTCCCTTTTAGGTTCAACCAGTTTGGGTTAGGTTTTTGGTCTCTGGAAACAGAAAGAATCCTAACTTAGACTCCAGTGAACCTGAACCTGCTAAGTTTTGACAGTCTCAGCTCTAATTACCATTTTTCCACCAGTATTTTGAGTTCCTTTTAAGACAGACCAGTCTAGTAACAATGGTGATGGAATTTAGTCAACCTGAAAAACATATTCCCAATATTTATAATTTTGGCATTAAACTCAATGGTGTACATTATACCTTTTTTTACACACATCTTTTAAGAGGAAATTGAATCTTCTGATTTTAAGAAATGCAAATGTGGGGCAATGATGTATCACCCAAAGATTTTCTTTGTAATAGAAAATGTTTTTAAAGGGGGAAAATAGGGATTTTTATTATTATTAAAAGATAAAAGTAAAATTATTTTTAAGAAACAAGGCATTGGAAACATTTAGTTTCACGATATGCCATTGTTAGGCATTCCCTATCTGATTGTTAGAAATTATTCATTTCCTCAAAGACAGAGAATAAATTGGTTGAGGATGCAATCTTGTACTATGCACTTTCTTTGCCCAAGGCAAACACTGAGCATTTGAGAGCCATGAGAATGCTTCTGCATTTGAGTTTGCTAGCTCTTGGGGCTGCCTATGTTTCTGCCATTGCTGTACAAAGTCCCATGAATAGGCTGGTGGCAGAGACCTTGGCACTGCTCTCCACTCATCGAACTCTACTGATAGGCGACGGGGTAATTTTCTTTTTGATTCCTACGGTCTTTAAAATGCATGGGTAATCATTTGTGTTGGCTAACTTCTAAAGACCTGTTATTAATAATGAAATTATGAGTGTTGGTAATATATCATTGGTAACCATGTTACTGGCAAGCATTTTATTACAAGTTATGAACCTTATAATATGTTAAAAATGAATGTATTTCCTTTCCTTTTCAGAACCTGATGATTCCTACTCCTGAACATAACAATGTAAGTTAAATTATGATTTGATAAAACGATTGCATGACTAAGTTTCCTATTGTGACTATAAAGCATTAGTTATCGTTGGAACAGTTTAATTTTATCTATTTTGTTTTTATGTGTGTGGATGCCAATGTATGTGCTTATGAACATTAGGAATGGAGTTAGGAATGACTCTACAATATTAAGTAGAATCCATTAAGCAATTGGATCAGGCCGTTTTTGATGTTGTCAGTTCCCCATCTCAAAGAGCCTCATGTCAGGCGTTCTTACCAGAAGAATTCCACATTGAGTGAGAGGTGCCTCCTCGTCTCCATTCACTTCTGACTATCTTTTGCTTTCCTTACTTCTATGTCTTTCTGAGAGTACTAGCCAACTTAAGGTTATATTTTTAGAATTATGGTCAGTAGACATTAAAATATACACTGACTGTCCTATATCAATAGTCATTTCCACATATTTAAACGATTTTAACTCTAATAAAATTGTATGCATTTGAAGTATGTCATGGTCATATTGAAATGTTAAACATGTGATATCATTACTCTAAACAGAATAAAATTACTGGCTAGAACTATCAAAGGAAATTTTGATGTGAGCTCAGTAATGTAGCTGCATTATATACTTCATAAGCACTTTATTTTTGGTGAAGTGTTTAATTTATATCATTTGTAACCCTCCTCAGAAATTACATAAACTTCTTTTACGTATGAAAATTATAGCTCTGTATGAGGTGGTTTCCTGGAAAAGGAACAAGTGAAAAATAAACGTGTGGGAGAAGGGAACTCATGTAAACCCCACGCAACAAAGTCTAACTTTTTTGGACCGAATTTTTATACCTTGTTTTGGTTATTTATACTTTTAAAATCTCCCTCATTTAGCACCAACTGTGCATTGAAGAAGTCTTTCAGGGTATAGACACATTAAAGAATCGCACTGCACCGGGGGATGCTGTGGACAAGCTTTTCCGAAACTTGTCTTTAATAAAAGAACACATAGACCTCCAAAAAGTAAGTTAAAGACATTTGGTGGAAACTTAAGTATATTTGTCTGGCTATGCCTGTTTTTATAAGAATTGACAGTTTCCTACAATACCCATTGTCTGTTCTTTTCACAGAAAAAGTGTGGAGGAGAAAGATGGAGAGTAAAAAAGTTCCTAGACTACCTGCAAGTGTTTCTTGGTGTAATAAACACTGAGTGGACAATGGAAAGTTGAGATGAAACTGGCTTATTGCAGTGAAAGATTCTGGAGGAGAAGAAGAATGTTATTTTTTGCAATGAGAATGAGGCCCAACCAAGGGTCACTGTAATTAAACTTCAGATGCAAAGGAATTTTTCAGGCATACTGCTACTTTGCTGCCTCACATAGGCAGAAAGGATAAAAATAAAATATTTGAGATATATTTCAGATATCAGAATCATCGAAGTCTTTTCCTCCAGTGTGCTCTAGGCAAAATAAATATGTACTTTAATCTTATTTAACACAACATTCTGTAAAATGTCTATTAACTTAATATTTATGTATGAAATGATTGAGAATTTCATAAATCAATATTTATTTCAGGTTGGGCTGTGTTCCAATAAAACAAAAATGAACAACTGATTCAATTTGTTGCTGGTCTCTGTCCTACTCTTGAAGTGGGCGCAATCTGTGTGGAAACATGCTGCGTGTGGAAGGACAGTCTGCATCTGTGTTGGTTGAGCATTCCCATCTCCCTGATGATGGAAGTTGTGGGTTTGCTAAGCATACCACAGATGGAAGAGATCCAGCAGGTCATGTGGGGATGTGAGCAGCGGGGACATAGGCTTGGGCTGAGCATGGTTTCCTTGCCATGTTACACCAGAACCTAGGATGGTGCAGGTTAAATGGTATGTGATGAATGAATGAATGAATGGATGAATAGACCTTCAGCCATAAAATTAAAATGACTTTGAAGGATTTCCCTGGGAGGAGGGTAGTGTAAAAATCTGTAACTACATTTATTCCCAGCTGGTGAGAATTTGGTGGACCAATCCCACTGCCCGTTTAGGGAAAGAGGGAGAAACCCTCTTGATGGAACCCAGAGCACTGTGGCCTGGGAGAGGTCTTCTTCATCTGACCTGGCATAACAAAAGGGGGCGAGATGCTGGGAGGCAGTTATATTCAGAGGACTGGGTTCTAGAAGGGCCCGTCATCCTGGATTCCCCGGGGTAGAGCAACAGCAGTCTAGTCTGCCTGCTTACGACTGTCAGTACCATAACCAAAGGTACTTCTGCTTGAGGAAATTTCTCAAGGATCCAGAAAATATGTTCTTTAAAATATATTTTAAAACTGACATAGAACTGGCAGAGAGATCCAATAAGAATATTCAACTATGCCATTGGCTCCTTCATTTTACTGATCACAGGATCTACACCGCGTGCTGGTATACAGTTGCTGGCATGTTGCTGGAGCTCCTTACAGATGGGTGTCATTACCCCGGGTGTTATCTGCACAGATTGTATGTGTCACACTCGGCTCTTCATGTGAAGCAAACTTTCTTACTGTTTCTGGGCACCGGAGAGCGGCTGGAACAGTCAGATTAGCACTCGGCTGTGGCCCAGACCCCCAACTAGTGTGTTCACCAAGCCCTGAGAGCTGGAGTCGAGTCGATGAGGAGAAAGATGGGTCAGCACAGCACCACGCTGACTGCTCTAGAAACTAACAGGAAACAGGAAACTCAATTTGCAGAGAGACTGAATGTCAATTTAATTCAATTCAGCAAATATTTATTGAGCTCCCATCTGGTCCAGGACCATGTTAGGGATGAGGATCCATCGATGAATAAAGCAGACAAAATTCCCCATCCTTGTAGAGTTATAGTCTGTCTCTCTCTCAAAAAACAAAACAAAACAAAACAAAAAACAACAGTTATTTTCCCACTTTATCAAGGTCCAATACAGTGAAGGTGGATTTAAGACTGGAACCAGCCTAGCTGAAATCCCACAAATGAACTCTTATCAATCCACCAGGGCTCGGAGAAGCTAAAAGCAATCAGCACTGTCTGCAACCAACCCAAATAGGACTTAGGTGTACCAAGGGTTTTTAAGGCAGAAACTATGATCCTCAAGCTGATTCTACCTTTCCTGTAGAAGGAAAGTCTTCCTGACGGCCCCTGGCCAGAGGGAATGGGGTTCCTACGAGTCACATCAACTGCCCCCTCACCTGAGCCTGACTACTACGGTGCTCCAGAACCCAGGCATCGGAGGAGAGGGATTTGGCAGCCTCCAGGTTATAGGAATACTTTTCTGAGCCTTGCTTTTCCTCTCAAAAGCTTATTGCAACAACAGAGCATCCATTTTCACTCTACCTTAGTGATGTCACTGTCACTCTCCACTGAGAGTAGGCAGTGTGAACTATTAGGCTGGGTTTTGGAGGGACACAGAACAACCTTCCCAAAGAACACCTCAACATAATGCGTCCAAAAGCAAACTCACCCTTTGCCACCACTCATATCCTCTGAGATCTACCACTGCTTCTCTTCCTCGTCTCTCTTTCCCCTCTTCCTCTGAGGTTCCCTATTTTGGCAAATATAACCACAACTACTTCCCCATCACCTTTCTGGATGACTCCAGAAAACCACTGTGTCCTTCCATCCACCATTCCACCCTGAAATGTCTCTCCTATTCCACTGCTGCATCCCCCACGGCCTCAGGGAAGGTGCTGGCTGAGTCTAGCTGAGAGGCCAGCTCCCTACTTCATGCCTGTCGAGTCAGCGCTGTCAATAGAGTACATTCATGTCCCCATGTCATTACTGGGCATAAAACCCTCTGATACACTTGATACATCTCTGTGTATATATCAGTCAGGCTCACTTATCTCACGTCTAGATTCCTTCACAGGCCAAACATCTGCCCCCTCTAAAACCTGCCATATAGAAATACAGGCATCTTTCACTTAACATTATTTGCAGGAAAACACTAGTCAGGGGCCTCATTCCCATTATTTTAAATGGAAAATATTTTAGCTCATTATGTCTCAATCCAAAGTCAACCAATTTTCTAAAACACAAAACACAGTAAAATGTCTGAAGACAAGGAACAAGCTAACATGTCAGACTGCAAAATATTTATAAAGTTATTTCATGTATTTAGTTATTTCATAAATTGTGGTAACATATTTAAAACACTGTGTCCTGCCCACTAAACCATTAACATAGCTGCTCTGTCTGTATAACACATTACATGCCTCCCTGGTCAACCTTCAGAACCTTTTCCAGTTGGCTTCTGTGAACCTTGATATGGTGCCAATTATATGTGGAGAGAAAGTAAAGACTGTCTCTGTTGAGCTCCCCACCACGACTTTTCTAAAAAATGCATCAAGTTTAGGGGACATAAATATATACTTTTTTCTACATAAATATGAGTAGAAAAGCATTGTATTGAAGGACACATGTTCTATGAAGAGATGCTCCATGTGGAAAACATTTTGTGGGAAGTGCTAGTCTTACTCTTCCCAGAATACCCCCCATGAATTCTCACATCTCTGTGCCTTTGCCCATACTGTCTCAGTACCTCCGTCTTTTCCCAAGCAAGGAACGTGTAACTTTCCTGTCATCATTCATCCTTCTCTCTTGCCTCTCACAGTCCAACTTCAAGAGCTGCCTCCTCTTTCTTTCCCTGCCTAGCCTGGCAATACTAGTTGTTCCCTTCTGAGTGCCCTGCATTATTTTGAACATTCCTTTGACAGAGCTCTTGTTTTTACATTGCAGCATTTTCAGATCTACCTGATACATCTTTGTATATATATCTGTCAGAATAGTCTAGTTGATGCTGCAGTTACGAATCATCCCTGAACCCCAGGGGCAGCACACAACAAAGTTCGCTTCTAAATTATACAAAGTCTTCTGTGGCTATGGCTCTGGGCAACCCTTCAGAGCAAATGTCCTCGGTGTGGCAGCTCAGCATTCCAGGATACTTCCCCCCCTACGGTGCCTCCATATCAACAACTGCTTTTGCAATTCGCTTGGCAGAGAACAAGAGTCATGGAATAATCGCACATCAGCTCTTAAGTATTTCTACTCATCTCACATTGGTTAGTGCAAGTCACACTGCCATGAGTAGCTTCAAGAGGCAAGGAAAATACAGTTCTCCCAAGTGCCCAGAAAAAGAGGACAGTCAGAAATACTGGAAAGTAGCACTAATATTTAATGCAATAGACCCTCAATGAATGTTCACAGTGTTCTAGTGTTATGGCGAGAGGGGAGCAAACTACCATTTAATGATCTCAAATGGGTTAGGACTTTCCTACACACTTTATGTCCCTATTTCAATTAATTCTCATCTTAAGCCAATGAGAGATAGTATTCTTCCTTTTTTATGATATGAAATCAAAGGTTCATAGAGTTTAAATTACTGGCCAAGGTCGCACAGCTAATACGTGATACAGCTGAGATTCAAACCTAAATTGACATGTCATTATCACCTGAAGTCGGTAGTTTACATTACGGCTCAGTCTTGGTATTCCACACTCTGTGGGTTTTGGCAAACGTATAACAAATGTTTCTACCATTATGGTATCATACAAAATAGTTTAACTGCCCCCAAAATCTTCTGTGCTCCACTTCTTCATCCCTGCCTCTTCTCTAACCCCTGTCAATCACTTTTACTGTTTCTATAGTTCTGCCATTTGCAAATATCATACCCCTTTCAGATGGACTTCTTTCACTTGGTAATATCCACTTAAGGTTCTTCTGTGTCTTTTCATGGTTTGATAGCTCATTTCTTTTTAACACTGAATAATATTCCATTGTCTGGTTGTACCACAATTAATTTATCCATTCACTTACAGAAGGACATCTTGGTTGTTGCCACGTTTTGGTCATTATAAATAAAGCTGCTATAAACCTCTATGTGCAGATTTTTGTGTGGATATGTTTTCAAGCCTTTTGTATAAATACCAGAGTATGACTGTTGGACCATCTGGTAATAATATGTTTAGTTTTTTATTACAAACTGCCAAACTGTCTTCCAAAGTGGCTGTACCATTTTGCATTACCACCAGCAGTGAATGAGAGTTCCTATTCCTCCACATCCTTGCCAGTATTTGTTGTCAGTGTTTTGGATTTTGGCCATTCTAATAGGTGTGTAACGATACCTCATTTTTCTTTCCAATTCCACAATGACATGTGACATTGAGCATCTTTTCATGTGCTTATTTGCCATATGTATATATATACACATATACATTTATATATTTTTTACAGTGACCATGTCTTTTGCCCATTTTTAAATCAGCTAAAAACATTTTAGGAGGAACAAAAACTGAGATAATGTATTTTCAATGAACTCACTAAAAGAACTTTGACAGATTTTACTTGTAGAAGGGAGAAACCATCTCAGAAGGAAGGGCTGAAACGCAAGAAGGAAATGCAGTCACTGTCTTACACAAGGTGATGGTATCTTCCTCCTGAAATGATTTACTTTACTTCTAGCAAGCAATTATGGTAAGGACAGGTCATCTCAATTTAGTCTGAGATACAGCTGATTGAGATACAAGTTGGGTTTTGGTTTTAAAAGACTGGTTTATTTTCAGTTAGTTCTCTCCTTCCTCCTCCTCCTCCTCCTCCCCCTCTTCCCCCCCCCCTTCTCCTTCTACTTCTTCTCTTCACCAATCTTTATGTATTTGTTCACACAGTTGATAAAAATGTCACAGTTAGAAGTGAAATCATACAATGACATAGTTAACTGTACAGACCGACCCCAAGTACAGAGTCAAGTTACCAAAAATCAGAACATGAGCAACACGCAGCTCCTTAACACTCATGCACTTATACACTCTTGCCCACACTGATCCACGCCCCAACAGTCACAGGCGCTAAGTTCAGGTATAACCCAGGGCATTTTTTTGCCCTGGCTTCTGTAAGTCCTGGGGATGAGAAGAGATAAATGATCAATGAAAAGAAGCTGGGGCTGCTTGACACATCTCTCTGTTCTGCCAACGACTCAGAGAAGGCAAGATATGAAACATGGGGGCAGTTATTTCCTGGGCACAAAAATTAACAGGCAACAAAAATGTCCGGAGGTTTAAGTCAGTCTTAAATTTTTTCACCAACACAAAAGGGCAGCAAGTAGGAAAAAAGGGAAAAATCCAGCCATTTAAATTCTAGGGGAAAAAGAGGAGGAAGTATTCAAAACTTGATCCCTATTCTCCTGTCAGACTGCAGTATGACCATAAGCAAAACCAGCCAGGCCAAACTGATACCATCTGATTGTGACTTTATACAAACAGTGTAGTTTATTTTCATTTTACCTCTGAAGAGAGGAGGAAAAACTTTTCAGAGGAACAACATAGTGAGTGGTTCTGGGGTTCTTCAATGGGTAACCCATTTTCCTTATCCAATGTACTCTCAGGATTGTGTTTACGTCCAATGGTACAGTGTGGATCAGGAAAGAATGTGACAGTGTTGCTCACAGCTCCACGAGCTGTGGAGCACACTAATGTTCCAGAGTCTCCAGAATTTGTAAGGGTCAGATCGTACGAATCACAGATACTTAACTGTCCCCACAAGTCATTTGATGAGAATGGATTAGTTCTTATTCTTTTGTTTTTTTAGGGATGATTTTATTTATTTGTTTATTTATTAAGTATATTTACTTATTTTGAAAGAGAAAGGGGGAGGGATAGAGAGACAGGGGGGCAGAAGATCTAAAACAGGCTCTGCCCTGATAGCACCGAGCCTGATGTGGGACTCAAACTCACGAACTGAGAGATTATGACCTCAATCAAAGTCGGCTTTCAACTGACTGAGCCACCTAGGTGTCCCAGAACTGTGATTGTTTTACATGGATTTTTTAAATGTTTATTTATTTTTGAGAGAGAGACAGAGCGCTAGCAGGGGAGGGGCTGAGAGAGAGACCCACGGAATCCAAACCAGGCTCCAGGCTGAGCTGTTAGCACAGAATTAGACACAAGGCTCGAACTCATGAACCGCAAGATCATGGCCTGAGCCAAAGTCAGACGCTTACCCAACTGAGCCATCCAGGTGCCCCCGTTTTACATAGATTTAAAAAAACTATTTGATCGCCTTTCTGGCTTGTGTTTAGCTAGTCTGCCACAGACTGAATTGAACCCATCATTCTGGTTTTTGCAGAGGACAAAGGATAAGTTGAATGGGAATATACCTCATGCACGTTTCAAGTTTTAATGGTGGCAGTCATCCAGGAATACAGTATTTGTCTTTGGCTTTCTATGTTGACAGGTCCAGATAGATTCACGGCCTTCCACTTGACCCTTACTTCATGGGCCAGAGAACAAATATGAAGGTTCTCCTAAGTTCTAAGAATATTTACTTCATATATATGGTAAAGAACTAAAAAATAATCAAAGGGTGTAAAAAAGACTCATACCAAAGCTCCATTTATCCCTTGTCCTAGTGATTTCCATTCTAACCAGAATATCATGGTGGCATGTAGGTTTTCCAGGTGTCAGTGTCAGCTCAGACCTCATATGTTCAAATCTTTGAGACGTCCAAGTATTTCCTGTACCAGTGTATGGTTATTCTGATGGATGGCTCTAGGTCTCTTTAGTAAAGGACTGAAAAAAGCTTACTGCATGAAGTGGGATTGTAGAGTCCCTCCTGTTTAATGAATGAACGCTGGGATCTGGGAGATGGGTGAAGGGCCTGATTTTCCACTGTGGTGGCTTAACTCATAAGCTCTTGATTGTGTCTACCTACCTATACATTGAATAGTACACTGATTAATTACCCTCCTTTTGCCTCTAGGAATGTGTTACTGTATTAGCCACCACTATAAATCCCTTAGGGTCAGAGGGATTTGATATAGCCTGACTGCTCATTGCAGTAATTATGACCACTTTGTTTCTGATGGTTAAGAGCTTCAAACCTGGCCTCTGCCATTCTAGGGATTCCATCTTTCCCACTAATATTAGGGAGTCCATGTCAATGTCAGCATCCCCTACCTTCAACTCAGCTTATGGAGAACTTCCACTACCAAGCTTTGCAATGATGCCTGTTTCTCCTCACTAGTGCATCTCCTGCTGTGTTAGTGAAAGGAGTGTTCTCGGTGCTTTCCAGACAGCATAGTCAGATGGTGAGTACTCAGACCATACACAATACATCCATCTAGTATTCCTACTACCTGAGCTATCTGCTCTCTTCTTCAACACTATGGAAAGGAAGTTGTGGCATCTCCATTTCACATGCTGTAAGCTGCCACCAAGTCATGTCTCAAAGAGCAATTCCAGCAAACTGTTAGGATCAGCTCTGGGTGTTCCTGTGTCAGAGTGAGTAGCCCCCCTATCACTGAACTCAACTCTACTCAAATCTATATTCTTCTGAACTAACAGGATCCACGCAGCCCTGGATTCTGACAGTACATATTTGTGAGCTCCTGCAGACCTGAATGTTAGCTGGGAAGCTAATGAGTCTGAGCTTCTGACCCGCCTTCTATGCACTGCCAGAACAGGGATCCTGCAAAACCAATTTCTCCTTCACCAGCTGATTTTCTGTTAGGATCTGTCAATAGGGGGTGCTAGACTAGGAGGCTGGAGGAAGAAGGGACTTGCTCCTTTCCATGTGCTTCCTATTCCTTGTTTTGGCTTCTTATTCCTGCCTTTCCTATTCCTAATCCTAATCTCAGTGTTATCCCGGCAGCAGTGGTTCATTCAAGTAGCAGCGATTAATTACAGTCTGCAGTTTTGCCAATATTCACTCAAACAGCCTTGGTGTACCCCATCCCACCAAGATCCCATCACTGCTTAACCAGCACCTTCTCCCCGGAGATCTAGATCCCATTCCCATAGGCCCCTTTCCTAAGCTCAGAAACACCACCGGCAGCAAAGTAGTGCCCCCTCCACAGAGCAATGACTTTCAGATACTTGAGTTCCTTCCATAAGGTTTTAAGTTTGAACAATTCTAACCTCTTCCCTTTGATCTCCAGTCATAGGGGCAGTAACTGCTTTCTACAAGTCGCCACCTTCTTGATACCTTATTGTTCCCTTTTTGTCTCTCTAGTTATCCAATACCTGCTTAACAATTATTTATATTCAATTCTCTCTATTAAAATAACTGGTACAGCTTCTGTCTTCTGATTGGGCCCTAACTGATACAAACTATCCTGAACCTAATTCTGATTACCGGCCTGCAGGCAGTGGGGAGTGTTGAGGGAAGAGGGTTAGGAGGAGAACAAATGCCATCTTGTGAAGAACTTTTTCCAAGAGAAATAATTATTCTGTCTCCAAGCAAGGAGAGCTAGTCTATTTTGGCAAGGGGAAAGGGCTGCATCTCCAGGTAGGGGGACCTCAGAAGAATACAGGGTGTCAATAGTCTCAGGTTTTCTCACTCCCATGCTCCTATCCCAGGTCTCATGGTCCCACTCTTGCCCTGCAAGGACTGTCACTTTGCCATAGAAGAAAGCCGAAGGTGCATAACTATTTTCATCTGAAGCTCTACAAAGACCTGTGCATAATCAGACACTAAGCCTAATTCTCAGCTTAATCTGCCCTGTGGCAGCAGGAGATAAAGGTCCCCTGTATGTATGTATGTATGTATGTATGTATGTATAAGAGAGAGGGAGTATGAGCAGGGGACAGGGGGAGAAGAGAGAGAGAGAGAATCTTAAGCAGGATCCACGCTTGGCATGGAGTCCAACTTGGGGCTTGATCCCATGACACTGGGATCATGACCTGAGCCAAAATCAAGAGTCGGATGCTCAACTGATTGAGGCACCCAGGAGCCTCTATTCATTTTTTTGAAGTTTTATTTATTTAAGTAATCTGTACACCCAACACAGAGCTTGAACTGATGACCACAAGATCAAAAGCCACATGCTCTTCCAACTGAGCCAGCAGGTGCTCCAGGGGTCCCCTTTATTTTTCATTTATTTTTAAAATTTAAATCCAAGTTAGTTAACATACAGTTAATCATGATCTCAGGAATAGAATTTAGTGAATTATCACTTACATGTAACACTCAATGCTCATCCCAACAAGTGCCCTCCTTAATGCCCATCACATATTCAGCTCATCTCCCCACCCAACACCCCACAGCAACCCTCAGTTTGTTCTCTGTATTTAAGTATCTCTTATGGTTTGTCTCTCTCTCTCTATTTTATCTTAATTTTGCTTCCCTTCCCCTGTGTTCATCTGTTTTGTTTCTCAAATTCTACATATAAGTGAAATCATATCTTTGTCTTTCTCTGACAAATTCCATTGATTGATAGCACTGCTACAATTGGGGTGCATGTGCTCCAGGGGTTTCCTTTAAAGTTGCCATCGAAGTTTGCTAGCATTCAGAGCATACCTTAAATTGGAATTAGATTGCTCTGAGCCTATCACTCCTTTGGTAAGATCTCCAGGGCTGTCTGAAGAGTCACTGGGCTCTGCACTCGTAATGAACAGAGCTCCCGTATATCCTATCCACTTCATCTTCCATTGCTTTGCTCTCCATCTGCCATTCATCCAAATTATGCAGAATTAAAAGCTTAAAAAACTGCAAAGCCACTGCATGTCATAAGTTACTGTCATTCTACTTAGTGTCAGCAATAGGTTCTTTCATTTTAGAGAAGTGAGCAATTGAACTTCAAAATGTCATTCCAAGGACTTGTTATATCTGATACCAACTGTTCATAGCCCAGGTGTAAGGGCTGGGGAAAAGCAGAGCCTGAGGAAAGCATTGAAGTACTGACACTTAATGTGGGAGGTTTTTTCTTTTTTAAGTTTATCATTTGAGAGAGAGAGAAAGAGAGACAGCGCTCATGTGCATGAACAGGCACAAAGAATGGGAGGGGGCAGAGAGAGAGAGAGAGAGAGAGAGAGAGGGAGAGAGAGAGAGGGAGAGAGAGAGAATTCCAAGCAGGCTACACGCTCAGTGCAGAGCCCAATGTGGGGCTTGATCCCACACACCATGAGATCATGACCTGAGCCGAAATCAAGAGTCTGACACTCAACTGACTGAGACACCCAGGCACTGCTAATTTGGGAGTTCTAAGCCTGTATTGGTTAGGTTGAGGAAGAAAGGGAACTGAGGCAAGAAGGATGTGCAGCAGTGTGATGTGATACATTAGTGCACTAGCCACAACTTCACACCAAGGCGTGAGTAAGCATAGTAAATCTCTCTGCAGGGAGAGATTTTTTGTCCCAGGGAATTTCTGCAGAAGTGCTGAAAGAAGAAGGTATACCTTAGAACAGTGCAGAGAAAGGGCAAAGGAGAGGGGAATTCATATGCCAGGCTCCCTTTTCTCTGCCATATCCCAATGGTCAAAATTTCCTCTGTTGCATTATTGGGCCAGTGGCAGCCACTTGGAGGCCAGATTCCATTCCACATAGTGTAACATTTCATCTGTGCCTGGAAGTGTAGGGATGACTTGGTGTGAGTGAAGCGGTAGCCAAGAGAGAGAAAGGAGGAAGTGGAAACAATCTGAGAAGGCACACAAACATGTGTCCAACACAAATATAAATTCCAAAAACTGATGCAAGAATATAGAGTGTTCTATAACCATTACAGTAATTGAATTAATCATTTAAAATATTCCTACAAAGAATATACAAACACTGGACAGTTTTATGGGTGAGTCCTCCCAAATTTTCAAGTCACGTGTAATTCCAAACATATATAAACTCTTACAGAAAAAAAAACAGAATATTTCCTAGCTCATTTGAGAAGCTAATATATATTAGTAAAATCGGAGGGGGATGATATAAAAAAGAAAATTATGATCCTATACTCAGGAACCTGGATGTAAAAACTGTAAAGAAAATGTTATCAATCCAAACCCAGCATGTATAAAAAGATATTACACAATAATTAAGTTGAATTTACTCCAGGAATTCAAAATTAGAAAATCTATTACTGTAATTTACCACATTAAACAATTAAAGAGATAAATCATATATCAATGCACAAAAAGCATTACTGAAATTTAATATCCACTTATTATAACTACTTTTAGCAAAGTTAAAAGGGTACTTCTTTTTTTTTAATGTTTTTTTTATTTTTTATTTTTGAGAGAGAGAGTGCGAGAGAACACGAATGGGAGAGGAGTAGGCAGCAAGGGAGACACAGGATCCGAAGCAGGTTCCAGGCTCTGAGCTATCAGCACAGAGCCCAACGTGGTGCTCAAACTCATGAACCACAAGATCATGACTTGAGCCAAAGTTGGATGACCGACTGACTGAGCCACCCAGCCGCCCCAAAAGGGAACTTCTTTAATCCAATAAGTTTACAGAAAATACTGTGCTCAGTGGTAATATGTTAAAAACATTCCTTGAAAAGCAGGAACAATGCAAGAACATGTGCAGGACCACTGCATGTGCACTGTACAATCCCAGTGGTAAGTGTTGCTCTGCTTACCTCATAGACATTGTGGCTTTGAATACGTATCATGATAGTTTCCCACCAGATGGAAGCAAAGGGTCTTGAGGAAGAGGGTTCTTTTTTCCCTCAATTTGCACAAAGGCTTTATATGGGCTAATGGTGGCCATGGATATTAAATCCACTTCTTTTAAAAAATGTGACTGCAGGTACTGGTCTTTGCAACAAGATTATAACTAGTACTGATAAATACGAGGATTGTAACAAAAGAAACAAAATTCATGTATATACACAAATATCTGCATATATGTATATAGGTGATGCAAAATGACAAAAATAAAACCCAAAACAATGACATAAATAAAACTCAAAATAAAACCTCGAATCATTATAAGGAATAAGAGTTTAGGGATACCTGGGGGGCTCAGTCTGTTAAGTGCCCGACTCTGATTTGACCTCAAGTCATGACCTTGTCGTTCGTGAGCTCGAGCCCCACGTTGGGCTCTTCACTGACAGCTCAGTGTGGGGGCTACTTGGGATTCTCTCTCTCCCTCTTTCTCTGTCCCTCCCCTGCTCTCTCTCTCTCTAAAAATAAATAAATAAACTTAAAAGAAGAATGTAGCAAATCTCTGGACCAATATACAGAATCAATTACATTGTTACACATCACCAACAAATAGAAATATAATCTTAAAGAAGATATCGTTTGTAATACTTACAAAAAATATAAGGTGCCCAAGCATAAATCTGCCAAATACGAAAAACTTTACTGAAAGTTGATTTGAAGCTTTATTGAAATAATTTTAAAAGGATCTGAACAACCACAGAGACCTGCTGTCACCATCGATATGAAAAATCAATACCATAGTTTGGATCCTGATCTATAAATTCAGTGAAAATTCTATCAAAATCCCAACAATTTTTTCATGGTACTTACATAGCTGATTCTAAGAATGTACATGGAAGAATGAGGGTCCAAGAATAGTCAATGGAATCCTAAAGAAGGAGATCAAAGTGGGAGATCTTGCCCTATGAAATATCAAGCCTTAATAATTAGGTCAGTGTGATCTTGACATAGGGTAGAGTAGTGGTTCTCAAAAGCGATTTCCACCTTCCGCCCCTGCCCTGAGAACATTTGGGCAAGTTTTAGTTGCTACAGCTTGAGAGAAGAAAGAGGCTAATGCCATGATGCAGTGGTCAGAGGCCATGGATGCTACTAAACACCCTAAATGACACAGGATAGCTTCCACAGCAAAGAATTATCCCATATAAAATGTCAGCAGTGCCAAGGGGGAGAAATCGCAGAGTAGGGACATAGACCAATAAATAACTAATAATTAAAAGAAAGAGGGGGTGAGGCAGCCGAGTGGCTAGTCAGTTAAGTGTCTGACTTCAGCTTGGGTCACAGTCTCACAGTCCCTGAGTTTGAGCCCCACGTCAGGCTCTGTGCGACAGCTCAGAGCCTGGAGCCTGCTTCAGATTCTGTGTCTCCCTCTCTCTCTCTGCCCCTCCCTAGAGCTCTCGTGCGCACTCTCTCTCTCAGTCTCAAAAATAAATAAATAAACATTAAAAAGATTATTCTAAAGAAGAGAGACAGAGACACCTGGCTGGTTCAGTCAGTAGAGTGTGTGACTCTTGGTCTCTTGGACATGTGAGTTCAAATCCCACTTTGGCTGTGGAGCCTACTTTAAAAATTAATTAATTAATTAAGAAGAAAATATGACCTTGGGATGAGTATATCCAGCAGAAAACAGCTGGAAGTCTCCCAGGAAACTGGGTAACTTGAGGAAAGTTTATTTAATAATGGGACCATTATAACAGTGGGAAAAGGATGCAGGGAAAACATGAGGGAAAATGCAGTCCTCTGGGGCCATTAACAGGAGCTGTGAAAGGAGTGGAAATAGTTGGCGAAACTCTGAGATACAGCAGACTGTGTGGAAAGGGCCGCCAGCAGGAAACAGGACCCTCAATCAAGGGACATAGCTAACCTGCAGTAACCTTGCAAGGAGAGAGCTGGGAAGACAAACACCTTGACTTCACTTAGCTCAGGCCCTTTAATGGCCTGTCAGTGCTCCTCATGGTCAAACTCAATGGGGAGCCCATAAGAAAAAAGTCATTAACATAGTCCAGACAAGCCTGGCCCCAGGACACAGAGAAGGCCAAAGAAGAGGATGTGAAGGAATAAATAAGAACTCTCCAGAACAAATGAAAGGATTTCATAAATAAATCTCTCAAAGCACAGACTATTAATGAAAAGATATATACATTCAATATTCACCAAATTTACTGAGTAAAAAAAAAAAAAAAGCTAGGACATGTATTTGTATTATGTGTAAGTGACAAAGGAATAGTTTTCAGAATGAGTAACAAAGTCCTCTTAATAAGAAAAAGATAAGTCTTCAATAAGAAAAAGATAAATAACCCACCAGAAAAAAAAAGTAAATGACATGAATAAGCATATTCTCAGAACAGGAAACACAGATGGCCAATAAACATAGAGAGATGTTCAACCTTGTTAGTAGTCAGGGAAATGCAAAATTAAACCACAACGAGATAGCATCTCACACCCACCAGACTGGCAAAAATTTAAAAAGTCAAGATATTACAAGTCTTGCCCAGGATGTTAAGTAAAAGGAATTCTTACACAACTTGTGTGGTTCAGTAAAAATTGGTACTTTTGAAATGAAGGGCCTAATAACACTAAAGACACATGTACTCTATGACCCAGAATTTCAATCTGGTATATATTCTAAAGAAATTCTTGCACGTGGACATTAAGAGATTTAAGCAAGTATGTGCATAATAGCATTAGGTTTTATTTAACAAATTTTTTATTTTAGAGTAATTTTAGATTTACTGAAAAATTCTGAAGAGAGTGCAGCATTCCCATGTATTCCACATTCAATTTCCCCTATTATTAACATCTCACAACCAGATGGTACATTTGTCACATTAGTGAACCAATACTGATACATTATTATTGTTTTTCTTTAAAAAAATTTTTTTAATGTTTATTCATTTTTTGAGAGACAGAGAGTGAGCAGGGGAGGGGGAGAGAGAGAGGGGACACACACATAATCTGAAGCAGGCTCTAGGCTCTGAGCTGTCAGCACAGAGCCCAACCTGGGCCTCGAACTGTCATACTACGAGATCATGACCTGAGTCAAAGTCAGACGCTTAACCGATTGAGCCTCCCAGGCACTCCACTGATACATTATTATTAATTAAAGTCTGTGCCTTATTCAGATTTCCTTGGTATTTAGCTAATGTCCTTCTAGCATCACCATTTAAAAAAATTTTTTTTTAATGTTTATTTATTTTTCAGACAGAGAGAGACAGAGCGTGAGCAGGGGAGGGGCAGAGAGGGAAGGAGACACAGAATTTGAAGCAGTCTCCACGCTCTGAGCTGTCAGCACAGAGCCTGATGCAGGGCTTGAACACACAAACTGCAAGATCATGACATGAGTGGAAGCCGGATGCCTAACCAGCTGAGCCACCCAGGTGCCCCTAAAAGCAAGTCTTAAATATATCCAACATGATTCCCTTTATAAAAAGGTCAAAAAAGGGTAAAACAAAATAATACATAATTTGAGGATATTTACGTATGTGATAAAACCATAAAGAATAGCCAAGAAATGATTAACCATAAAAATCAAGATAGTGGCTACCTCTAGTGGGGAGGGAGTGAGAAACTATGGAAAAGTCACCTTCTCGGGGATGGAGTGGTGGGCACAAGGATTTTTTTGTTTTGTTATGTTTTAAACTGTACGTGTATGTACAGGTTTTTGTACATATGAGGCCTCATAACAATAATTTAAAAAACTCTTATCCCCTTGCTCTTTCCCCCCTCCCCCCATAAAGCATATTTTCCACACAGTCCTCATCATCCAAAATTCTGGCTAAAGGGAAAAGGTGATGTGTTAGAGTCAGAGCAAACAGGAACCCCAGCCCTCCATGCTTAAACCAAAGAAATGTGATTATGTCTCTTATCATCCTTTCAAACCCCACCACACATCATGGTGCTTCCTGTTTCTCAGAAGCTGAAAAAGGTGCTGACATAATGTAACGGGTGGAAAAGAAGCTGTTTCCACAGATCCACTCAGAACCCTGGGTGTCACCCTACTAGACAGGCTGGACTCCCGGCAGTGGTCAGGAGCAAAGGCCAAACCCAGGCCCCTCGTTGGGGAATCACCCCAAGTTTGAAGATTCATGGAGCAGGTGACCCTCGCCATAAGAGGGAGCAAGACTACCACCATCTGCCCCGAAAGATGCCTTCTGCAACAGCAAGAGGCAACTTCTCAGTGGATCCCTTTGCCCAGGCACTGCTGGGCTCTGGGCACTGTGCTCCGGCCAGGGAATGCCCACCGCCACTGGCATGCTCATGGTCCTTCACATTTATCCCTCACCTGTCTGTTCACTTAGTGTTTATCCATTCAGCCAGCAAACACAGAGCACCTGCAATGAGCCAGGCACTGGTATAAGCATTGGCAAAAATGCAGTGGACAGGACCTGGCACTCTTCTAGAAGAATGAGGCCAGCAGAGGGGACAGACCACAAACAAGCAAAACAACTATAAATTGTGTTGAGTGCTATCCAGGAAGGAACAGACAAAGGTAGAGGTAAAATAATCCAATGTCAAGGCATAAGCACAAAAGTCAGGCTGACTGAGTTCAGATTCTGCCTGTACTGCCTATACTTGGGGCAAATTAAACTAACCTTTCTAAGCCTTGGTTTCCTCTTATAAATTGGAAGTGATAATCAAACTTATTAAATAGGGTTGATTGGACACTAAATTCTTTCAAAAATTATTTACTGAGCACCTCTATGTGCCAGGCACTGTGACAAGCACTAAGGATTATTAGTAAAGATGACAGGCAAAGTCTTGCCCTCAAGGTGCTTAGATCATAGTGGAGGAGTCACTGGATAAGCAAAGGCCATTTCGCGTAGTGCAGAGGACTAGAGAATCATGTGACAGAGGCAGACTGGGGAGCAACAGCCACTTACATGTCAGGGAAGACCTCTCTGAGAAGGTGACATTTGAGAGCTAACTGATATAAAGAAGCTGATTTGTGAAATCTGGGGGGAAGATACAGCTAAACAGAAGGGTGAACGTCCTAAAGTGGGGATCAACCTGGTGTGGTTGAGAAACAGCAGGAAGACACAGGTGGCTGAAGCACATTAGTTGAGGGGCAGGAAACGAAGCTAGGGAGGGAAGGGACAGCCCACACAGGACAGAGAGAGGACTCTGCATTTCTTCAAGAGTAATGGGAAGTCACTGAAGGTTTAAAGCAGAGGAGGGACATTATCTGACTTATGTTCTTTTTTTTTTTATGGAATACCTTTATTTATTGCTTTTGTTATTTTCTTTAAAATCTACTTTGTTTTATTTTTTTTGTTTGTTTTTTTAATTTTCTTTTTTTATTAACTTGTTTTATTTTTTATTTTTTTTAAATTTACATTCAAATTAGTTAGCATATAGTGCAACAATGATTTCAGGAGCAGATTCCTTAGTGCCCCTTACCCATTTAGCCCATCCCCCCCCTCCCACGACCCCTCCAGTAACCCTCAGTTTGTTCTCCATATTTATGAGTCTCTTCTGTTTTGTCCCCCTCCATGTTTTTATATTATTTTTGTTTCCATTACCTTATGTTCATCTGTTTTGTCTCTTAAAGTCCTCATATAAGTGAAGTCATATGATTTTTGTCTTTCTCTGACTGACTAATTTCACTTAGCATAATACCCTCCAGTTCCATCCACGTAGTTGCAAATGGCAAGATTTCATTCTTTTTGATTGCCGAGTAATACTCAATTGTATATATATACCACATCTTCTTTTTTGTTTTTTAATGTTTATTTTTGAGACAGAGGGAGACAGAGGGAGACAGAGCGTGAGTGGGGGAGGGGCAGAGAGAAAGGGAGACACAGAATCTGAAACAGGCTCCAGGCTCTGAGCTGTCAGCACAGAGCCCGATGTGGGGCTCAAACCCATGAACCGTGAGATCATGACCTGAGCCGAAGTCGGACCTTAACCAACTGAGCCACCCAGGCGCCCCTATACCACATCTTCTTTATCCATTCATCCATTGATGGACATTTGAGCTCTTTCCATACCTTGGCTATTGTTGATAATGCTGTTATAAACATGGGGGTGCATGTGTCCCTTCGAAACGGCACACCTGTATCCCTTGGATAAGTGCCTAGTAATGCAATTGCTGGGTCATAGGGTAGTTCTATTTTTAGTTTTTTGAGGAACCTCCATACTGTTTTCCAGAGTGACTGCACCAGCTTGCATTCTGACCAACAATGCAAAAGAGATCCTCTTTCTCCGCATGCTCGCCAACATCTATTGTTCCCTGGGTTGTTAATGTTAGCCATTCTGACAGGTGTAAGGTGATATCTCATTGTGGTTTTGATTTGTATTTCCCTGATGATGAGTGATGTTGAGCATTTTTTCATGTGTCAGTTGGCTATCTGGATGTCTTCTTTGGACAAGTGTCTATTCATGTCTTTTGCCCATTTCTTCACTGGATTATATGTTTTTTTGGGGTGTTGAGTTTGATAAGTTCTTTACAGATTTTGGATACTAACTGTTTATCTGATATGTCATTTGCAAATATCTTCTCCCATTCTGTCGGTTGCCTTTTAGTTTTGCTGATTGTTTCCTTCGCTGTGCAGAAGCTTATTTATTTTGATGAGGTCCCAGTAGTTCATTTTTGCTTTTGTTTCCCTTGCCTCTGGAGACGTGTTGATTAAGAAGTTGCTGTGGCCAAGATCAAAGAGGTTTTTGCCTGCTTTCTCCTCGAGGATTTTGATGGTTTCCTGTCTTACATTTAGGTTTTTCATCCATTTTGAGTTTATTTTTGTGTATGGTGTAAGAAAGTGGTCCAGGTTCATTCTTCTGCATGTCGCTGTCCAGTTTTCCCAGCACCACTTGCTGAAGAGACTGTCTTTATTCCATTGGATATTCTTTCCTGCTTTGTCAAAGATTAGTTGGCCATACGTTTGTGGGTCCATTTCCGGGTTCTCTATTCTGTTCCATTGATCTGAGTGTCTGTTCTTGTGCCAGTACCATACTGTCTTGATGAATACAGCTTGGTAATATAGCTTGAAGTCTGGGATTGTGATGCCTCCTGCTTTGGTTTTCTTTTTCAAGATCGCTTTGGCTATTTGGGATCTTTTCTGGTTCCATACAAATTTTAGGATTATTTGTTCCAGTTCTGTGAATGATGCTGGTGTTACTTTGATAGGGATCGTGCTGAATATGTAGATTGCTTTGGGTAGTGTCAACATTTTAACAATATTTGTTCTTCCTATCCAGGAGCATGGAATCTTTTTCCATTTTTTAATGTCTTCTTCAATTTCTTTCATAAGCTTTCTATACTTTTCAGTGTATAGATTTTTCTCCTCTTTGGTTAGATTTATTCCTAGGTATTTTATGGGTTTTTTTTTTTTGTGCAACTGTAAATGGGATCGATTCTTTGATTTCTCTTTCTGTCGCTTCACTGTTGGTGTATAGTAATGCAACCGATTTCTGTGCATTGATTTTATATCCTGCAACTTTGCTGAATTCATGAGTCAGTTCTAGCAGTTTTTTGGTGAAATCTTTTGTGTTTTCCATATAGAGTATCATGTCATCTGTGAAGAGCCAAAGTCATCTGCGAAGAGTGAAAGTTTTACCTCCTCTTGGCTGATTTGGATGCCTTTTATTTCTTTGTGTTGTTTGACTGCAGAGGCTAAGACTTCCAATACTGTGTTGAATAACAGTGGTGAGAATGGACATCCCTGTCTTGTTCCTGACCTTAGGGGGAAAGCTCTCAGTTTTTCCCCATTGAGGATGATATTAGCATTGGATCTCACTTATGTTCTTAAAAGAACTCTTGCAACCACGTGGAAAGAGATGAGGTGTTAATGTTTAATATGGCAAATACGTTAGGAGGCTTAGGGTTTGCTCTAGGGTTCATGGCTTGAACTTGGGTCTGTGTGTGATGTGTAGTGGTGTGGGATGAGCTGGAGGAGGCAGGATCCCATCAAGCAGGGCTTGTCGTGGACACCTGATCTGCCTTTTCTCACCCCTGCAGCTCCTTCTCTTCCTTTAGGATCCATACCTGAATTCCACTTTCTGCGGGAAAAGCCCTCAACCTCTTAGATTTCCATTCTCTCTGCAGGTGGTAGGGGATCCCTGGACCTGGGCTCCTGGCTTCCTTCCCCCACACCTTCTGTGTCATGGTCTTGGAGCCCTCTCATATAACTCCTATGTAAGCAGGGCTCTTCCAGGCTTCTGAGACCTGAATGAGCAGGCTGAACTCATCTCTACCCCTTTGCCTGCCCAAAGGCTTTGCCAAGGTGGCTGCACATCTCCAGGGGCTTGTGTTCCCATGACCACCTCTGTGTCCCTGCTCCTGCGATGTTGTTCATCCAGATGTTCTCCCAGAGTTGCTCCTGTTCTGCACACCAACAGAATGCAGCCCTTTCCATTGAGTCCTGGCCACAGAGAAAGCTGAGCAGCTATAAAGATTCCTCTGTGGCAGAAGGAATCTCAAACTAAACACTAGTGTTCCTGTTTTTTGAAGTCCTATGGCCACACCACTGAGGGGGATTTTCCTCTTCACTCCATTTTGCATTCCTTTTGTCTCCAACCTTATACCACCTTGCCCACTTCTTCTTCCTCCTCACCCAATTCCAGTCCATTTCTAATACAGAGCAATTTCTGTAGCCCTTTTGTGGCCTCAGCTTGCTGTTCGCCTAGGGATCCGCGATCTCAGCTCTCCATCCCCCTCTACTGGCTGTTCCAGGTATTTCCCCAAGGATTCGTACTAAAGCGGGATTCGGGAACAGGCTGCAAGGCTGCCTTTGAAACTCTTGTACACACAGTGGCTTTGTGAGTTTAAGGTGATTAAAACGTATCAGAAAAACAAATGTATTCTGGGCTGGAGGAAGCCAAGCTCTGTTTGCTACCCTCTGGCTGAGGGACAGTTTTCTGGGGCTTGGGCATGCCCCAACACCGCCCTCTGGTGTTGAGAGGTGTTGCCCTCTCCAAATGTTGAGACTGGACTGCGGAACCTCAGAGGCAAATCAACAGCCTGCCCAACCTTATCCACCCAGCAGCCCATCTACCCGGTAAGGACAGACCCAAGTGTTTGGACTGAGTTCTGTTTTCTGCACAGGAGCCATTAATTTATGGGTGTCTACCCAGTTGACTGTCAGTAATAGCCTGAGTCCAATCAAGGAGAGATGTCAGGTGCCATCTGGAGCTTGGAAGGCCTGGATCTAGACAGCATCCATTCTTGGTCTCAAGTCCTTCTCTTGGCCACTTGGCGTCTCACAGTTTCTTCCTCCTCACCCTAAACATTGGCCCAATGGGCAGCAAGAACAACCCAGGTGACAACAGTGTTTGGCCAATAGTTTGGGACCAAATGCATGGCAGAATTAGAACTGGGTCAAAATGTCACTTTTTATCTCCTCATCCCTTAGTTTCCAGCATGGTGCTGGAAATCCATAAATATCAGATGGAGAAGTGAATGAGTGTAATCAGTGCGGCCCATTCACTCCCTCCTACCTTCTCCCCCTGCTCTTAGACTGTAGCAGGCTATGGCTCTTAAAACAGCTTCCCACTCAACTACCTCCCCTATTCTCTCACTTCTAGCCCCCAGGTGACAATTTCTCTGGTTCCCCTCTGGCCTTGGTCCCAAATATCTGCTCTTGCTGTCAGAGAACTGGGCTAGGAGTCAGGAGTCCCAGCTCTGCCATCAATGAGCTCTTTGAGTCTCTCATGGCCCCATCTGTGAACTGAAATGGGGCTCTCTCTTGGCTCTAGATAGTAAGTAGGATGGGAAGGTTCCCAACCATACTTAGGACTGTGGTATCCTGACCCAGAGTTGCAGTTCTCTGTCTCTCACTCTTTTCCGATCAAAAGTGTTACATGTATGATGCTATATTCCTAAAGGTATAAGACAAAATCCTCCCAGAAGTATCCTCTGTTAGTTGGTGACACTTTGTCATTTTGCAGCCTTGATGTCATCCACTCCTCACACCGACTCTGGTGTTTGACAGATGTTCAGGAAGAGTGAGGATTCGAGAGGCCAAGTAACTTGTCCAAGGCCACACAGTTTGTGAATGGCAGGTTGGGATACACCATGAAGACGAAAGATTAAATGTTGGGAGAGCATTGGGAAAAGAGCAGAAAGTTTCTTCAAATGCTCGGCCTTAACATGAGCTGGCCATGTGTTTTCTGTAACTCAGGGTGTGCATGCAAATGTTAAAACAGTGTTCACACTAACCAGCCATGGGAGGGTTTCACAGCTGGGTGGGGGGGAGTTCCAGCTTTGGATCCCACAGCTTCTGTTCATGTAACTCTGGGTTACAAGACTGTCAATTTCTTTGTCAATGGATCCTGTGCTCTTCCAGGGCACCAAGGTATTTTATTTTACAGCTTTACTGAGATATAGTTAACATAGGAGAAACTGGACTTAAGATGTACAATTTATTAAGTTTGGAATATGCATGCACCCGTGAAACCATTACCACAATCAAGAGAGTGAACAGATCAATCAGCCCCCAAAGTTTCATCACACCACTTAGTAATCCCCTCCTCAGGTCCTCCTCACCTCCCCACCCCAAGGTAATCACTGCTCAGTTTTCTGTCATTATAGGTTAGTTTGTATTTTCTAGGATTTTATAAAAATGGCATCATACGCAGCCTGGTTTCTTTGACTCAGTAGAATTATTTTGACATTTACCCATATTGTTGACACGTATCAGGTTTATTCCTTGTGTGACCTATTTCATTTTTAAATTAACATACGGTGAAACTAACAGTTCTACGAATGTTAATACACATATAGGTTTGTGTATCCACCACCACAATCAGGATACAGAATAGGGGCACCTGAGTAGCTCAGTTGGTTGAGTGTCCAACTCTTGAAATCAGCTCAGGTCATGATCTCATGGTTGTGGGATTGAGCCCTGCATTGGGGTCTGTGCTGAGCGTGGAGCTTTCTTGGGATTCTCTGTCTCCCTCTCTCTCTCTGCCTCTCCCTCTCTCTAAAAAATTAATAAATAAACAAAAAAGATATAAAATAAAAATTCTCTGGCGCTACCTCTCTCCACCCCATGGGAACTACTGATCTAATCTCCCTCAACATAGTTTTGTCTTTCCAAGAATGTCATGTTAATGGAATCAGGCATTGTGTACCCTTTTGAGACTGGCTGCTTTTACTCGGCGTAACAAGTTAGAAATTCATCCAAATTGTGTTGTGTTCATGCCTTTCTTTTTTTTTTTTTCTGAGTAGTTTTCGTTGCATGGATATACGAGTTTGTTTATTCATTCACTCACTGAATATTTGAATTGCTTCCATTATTTGTCAATTACCAATGAAGCTGCTATAAACATTTGTTATAGGTACTTGTATAAACATACATCTTCATTTCTCTAGGATAAATAGCTAGGGGTAGGGTTGCTGCATCACCTAGTAAGAGTGTGTTTGACTGTAGAAAGCTGTCAAACCATTTTCCAGCGTGGTGTGTCGTATTGTATTTCTATCCACAGTGTATGAAAATTCCAGGTGTTCCATCTCCCCTACGTACTTAGTTCTGACTATATATATATATATATATATATATATATTTATTTTAACTACCCTATCAGACACATAGTGGTATCTCATCATGGTTTTAATTTGCATTGATATATTATGGCTTAAGCCTGTCATTTTATTTTTTGTTTTCTGTTTATTCTCTCATTTCTCATTTCTTTGTTTCCCTTCTTCTGCCTTCTGAGTTCTTTATATATTTTAAATAGGTCTTTCATCCAATATAAGATTTGCAAATACTTTGAAGTCTATGACTTGACTGTCCATTTTTTTCTTTTCTTTTCTTTAAGTTTATTTATTGTTCAGGGAGACAGAGAGAGAGAGAGAGAGAGAGAGAGAGAGAGAGAGAATGAGTGGGGGAGGGGATGAGAGACAGAGACACAGAATTTGAAGCAGGATCCAGGCTCTGAGCTGTCGGCATACAGCCTGATGCGGGGCTTGAACTCACGAACGGTGAAATCATGACCTGACCAAAAGTCAGATGCTTAACTGACGGAGCCACCCAGGTAGCCCTTGACTATCCCTTTTCTTGATGATGTCTTTTAAAAAGTAGAAGTTTTAGGGGCGCCTGGGTGGAGCAGTCGGTTAAAGCGTCCGACTTCAGCCAGGTCACGATCTCGCGGTCCGTGAGTTCGAGCCCCGCGTCAGGCTCTGGGCTGATGGCTCGGAGCCTGGAGCCTGTTTCCGATTCTGTGTCTCCCTCTCCCTCTGCCCCTCCCCCGTTCATGCTCTGTCTCTCTCTGTCCCCAAAATAAATAAAAAACGTTGAAAAAAAAATTTAAAAAGTAGAAGTTTTACATTTTTTGAAGCCCAGTTCGTTAATTTTCATTTACAGATTGTGCTTTTGGTGTCATAACTAAGAAATCTTTGCTTAATCCAAAGTCACACAGATATTCTTCTATGTTTTCTTCTAAACACCTTGCAGGTTTAGCTCTTACATTTAGGTCTATTATCCATTCTGAGTTAATTTTTGTGTGTGGTGTGGGACAAGTGCATAACTTCTTCATTTTGCATGAGGATATTCAATTGTCCCTGCACCATTTGTAGAAAACATAATTGAATTGCTTTGGCACTTTTATTGAAAATGAATTGACTAAATGTAAGTGTTCATTTTGATCACCTCAATTCTGATATGTATGTGTATGTGGCATCACCAAAGTGTTTTGATTACTGTAGCAGTATACTAAGTTTTTATTTTTATTTTATTATTTTAAATTTTTTTATTGAGTTATATTTGAAATACAACATTGTGTAAATTAAGGTGTACCTATTAGTTTGATACATTTATATCGCAGTATGATTGTCATAACAGCATTAGCCAACACTTCTATCTGCTAATGTTTGTAATACAGTTGTGTTATGTATAATCACTGTACCATGTATTAAGTCTCTAGGACTTACTTATGTACTGGCTCCAAATTTGCAACTTAAACAACACCTCTCTCCTTTACCCACTCTCCAATCCCTGGTAACCACCATATTACTCTATGCTTTTGCAATTTCAGTTTTTTGGATTCCACATATAAGAGATCATACAGTATTTGTCTTTCTCTGATTTATCTCATTTAGCATTATGTCCTCAAGGGCCATCCAGGTTGTTGCAAATGGCAGAATATCCTTATTTCTCATGGATGAATAGCATTCCATTGTATAAATATACCACATCTTCTTTATCCATTCTTTCATCTGTTGATGGACACTTAGTCTGTTTCTGTATCCTGGCTATTGTGAATAATGCTGCAAAGAACATTGGGGTGCAGATATCTTTTTGATATCCTGTTTTCATTGCCTCTGGATATATATGCAGAAATGGGATTGCTGGATCACATGGTAGTTCTGTTTTTAATTTTCTGAGGAACCTCCATACTGTTCTCAACAGCAGCTGAACCAGTTTAAAACCCCACCAGCAATGCATGTCCTCTATGCTCTCCCCAACACTTTCTCTCCAGTCTTCTTGACAAGTGCCATTCTGACAGGTGTGAGGGCATTTCCCTGATGATGCTGAACACCTTTCGTGTACCTGTTGGCCACTTAAATGTCATCTTTGGAAAAATGTCTATTTAGTTCCCCTGACCATGTTTTAATCGGATTTTTTTCTTGTTATTGAATTGTATGACTTCTTTATAAATTTTGGATATTAACCTGCCTTGCCATTTTGTTGATTGTTTATTTTGCTGTGCACAAGATTTAAGTTTGATGTCGTCTCACTTGTTGGGTTTTTTTCTTTTGTTATTTGTGTTTTTGGTGTCACATCCAAAAAAACACTGCCAAGTGCAATGCTGAGAAGCTTCTTTCCTATGTTTTCTTCTAGGAGTTTTATGGCTTCAGGTCTTATGTTTGAGTCTCTGATCCATGTTAATTTTTGTGAGTGGCGTTAGGTAAGAATTCTGTTTCATTTTTCTGCATGTGGTTATCCAGTTTTCTCAATACCATTTGTTGAAGAGACTGTCCTTTCCCTACTGGACTGGATGTTCCTGGCTCCCCTTTCAAATATTAGTTGACTAGATATGTAGATGGTTAATTCTGGACTTTCTATTATGTTCTGCTGATCGATGTGTCTATTTTTATGCCAGTAGCATACTGTTTTCATTACTGTAGCCTTACAGTATAGTTTGAAATCAGGAAGTGTGATGCCTCACTTTTGGCAGTTTTGTTCTTCTTTCTTATGATGGCTTGGATATTTTAACAGCAGCATGGATATTCTAACAGGAAGTCTTCCAATCCATGAACATGGGATGTCCTTCAATTTGTTTGTGTCTTCTCTGGTTTCTTTCAGCAAAATCTTGTAGCTTTTATTATACAGCTCTCTCACTTCCTTTGTTTAACTTATTCCTAACTATTTTATTGATTTTGATGCTGTTGTGAATGGGATGGTTTTATTTCTTTTTCAAATGTTTCACTATATAGAAAAGCAACTGACTTCTGTGTATGGATTTTATACCCTGCAACTTTACTGAATTCGTTGATGAGATCCAACAGTTTTTCAGTTATCTTTTGGATACATAAAATCATATCATCAACAGATAGTGATAATTTTATGTCTTTCTTTCTGATTTGGATCCCTTTTATTTCTTTGTCTTCCCTGACTGTCTAACTAGGACTTCTAGTACCATGTTTAACAAGAGCAGTAAGACTGGACACTCTTTTTTTTTTTTTAAGATGGTTTATTTTATTTTTGATAAATAGAGAGACAGAGAATGAGCCAATGAGGGGCACAGAGAGAGGGAGACAGAGGATCAGAAGTGGGCTCTGTGCTGACAGCAGAGAGCCCAATGTGAGGCTTGAACTCACAAACTGTGAGATCATAACCTGAGCCGAAGTCAGATGCTTAACCAACTGAGCCACCCAGCCTCCCCCCCCCCTTTTTTTTCTTATTTGAGAGAGAGAGAGAGAGAGAGAGAGAGAGAGTGTGTGTGTGTGTGTGTGTGTGTGTGTCAAGCAGGCTTAATGCCCAGGGCAGAGCCTGACAGAGGGCTCAAGTCCACAACCCTGGGATCACAATCTGAGCTGAAACCAAGAGTCGGATGTTCAACCAGCTGAGCCAACCAGACACCTCAAGTAGACACTCTTGTCTTATTCTTGATCTTATAGGAAAAGCTTTCCATTTTGCCACGTTGAGTATAATGAGCTTGTCATATATGGCCTTTATTATGTTCAGGTATGTTCCTTCTATGTACCACAATCTGTTCAGAGTTTTTATCATGAAAGTATGTTGCATTTTGTCAAATGCCTTTTCTGCACCTATTGATTTGATCATATGAGTTTTATCTTTCATTCTACTAATGTGGTGTATAACACTTATTGGCTTATGTATGTTGGACCATCCTTTCATCCAGGGATAAATCTCACTTGGTTGAAGTGTAGAGTCCTTTTAATGGGTTCTCTTTTTTTCTTTTTTTATGGCTATTTGAGAGACAGAGTGTGAGCAGTGGAGGGGCAGAGAGAGGGAGAGAGAGAGAATCCTAACCAGGTTCCATGTTGTCAGCAGCAGAGCCCAACGTGGGGCTCCATCTCGTGAACAGAGAGATCATGACCTGAGCTGAAATCAAGAGCTGGATGCTTAAATAACTGAGCCACCCAGGTGCCCTGTTTTAGTGAGTTCTTGAATTCAGTTTGCTAATATTTTGTTGAGAATTTTTACATCTGTTTTCACCAGGGATTTTGTCTTTATTTGTATTTGGTATCAGGGTAATGCTGGCCTCATAGGATGCGTTTGGGAGTGTTCTCTCCTCTAATTTTTAGAAAAGTTTGAGGATTGGCATTAATTTTTCCTTGAATGTTTCATACAATTTTCCCATGAAGCCATCTGGTCTTGGCATTTTCTGTGTTGGAAGGTTTGTTTTTTATTACTGATTCAACCTCCTTACTCACTACTGGTTGGGTCAGTCTTGGTAGGTTGTATGATTCTGGGAAATTATCCTTTTCTTCTAGGTTATCTAATTTGTTGGTGTATAATTGTTCAAAGTAGTCTCTTATGATGCCTTGTATTTTTGTGGTGTAAGTTATTATTTCTCTTCTTTCATTTCTGATTTTACGTATTTAGGTCTTCTCTTTTTCTCAGTCTTGCTAGTGATTTGTCAATTTTGTTTATCTTTTCATAGAGCCAGCTCTTTGTTTCAATGATTATTCTGTTGTTCTTCCAGTCTCCATTTCATTTATTTCCACCCTGACCTTTATTATTTCCTTTCTTCTACTAACTTTGAGCTTAATTTGCGTTTCTTTTTCTAGTTCCTTGAGGCATGAAGTTAGGTTTTACATTTCTTTCTATTTTTTAAATCTTTGTCATTATTGTAATTTTTGAAAATGTTCATTTATTTTGGGGCACCTGGGTGGCTCAGTCAGTTAAGTGTCCAACTTTGCCTCAGGTCATGATCTCATGGTTTGTGAGTTCAACCTCCACGTCAGGCTCTGTGCTGACAGCTTGGAGCCTGGAGCCTACTTCAGATACTGTGTCTGAATAAATAAATGTTTATTTATTTTTTGAGAGAGAGAGTGCACGCACATGTAAGCGAGGGACGGGCAGAGAAAGAGGAAGAGAGAGAGAGGGAGGGAGAGAGAGATTGCAAGCAGTCTCCACACTGTCAGTGGCAAAGCCCGACATGGAGCTTGATCTCATGAACTGTGAGATCATGACCTGAGCCAAAATCAAGAGTCAGATGCCTAAATGACAGAGCCACCCAAACACTCCTCTAATTTCTTAATATGTGCATTTATGGCTCTACACTTTCATCTCAGAACTGCTTTTACAGCATCCCATAGCTTTTGGTAAGTTGTGTTTCTATTTTCATTTGCTTTGAGATATTCTTGGACTTCCCTTTAGATTTCTTCTTTGACCCACTGGTTATTCAAGAATGTGTTATTTAGTTTTCACATATTTGTGTAGATTTTCTAGCTTACCTCATATTGCTGATTTCTAGTGTCATAGCACTGTGCTCAGAAAAGATACTCGATATGATTTCAATTTTCTTGAATTTCTAAGACTTGTTTTTTGTCCTATCATATGACCTATCCATGAGGATGTTCCGTGTACTTGAGAAGACAGGTCAAAACCACCACAATTCCTTGAGAATAAGGCCCATTTTCCTCCCTCTAGTACTAAGAACCTATACCAGGAATGTAAGTTGTCTTTAAGTCTCTTACCAAATTGGAGAGAAGGGAAGGGGGTTGGGTAAGTTAAAATGCCACACAATTCTACCAAGATTCAACTGTTCCCCCCTTCCTTGATTAAACATTTCCCTGGTTGCTGTAAACTTTTAATTAATTTCTAGAGTTCCAATTAAGCTGATTCGGACAGGTTTTGCCAGTGTACTTTCTGCTTTTGTGTAGGGATGGGCTTCTGGAATTTTCAACTTCACCATTTTTTGCTGACACTACTCCTAGACCGTTTACGTTTAATGCAATTCTTGATATGAATGAATTTATGTATACTATTTTATTATTTGTTTCTCTGTTGTCCTCCCTCTGTTTCTTTTTTCCTGCATGTTTGGGTTATTTGAATTTTTTTTAGTATTCCATTTAAATGCATCTATTGTGGTTTTAACTCTTTTTTTAAGTGGTTGCTCTAGAGATTATGGTATACATATTTACCTTTTCAGGTCTGCTTCAAATAGATATTTTACCATCTTAAGTGGAATGTAAAAGCTTACCACCATATAGATTCCTTTGTTCTCCCTTTTTTACGTTGTAGTTTTGTTATTATGTAAACATACATTGAAAGCACCATCAGAAAATGTTATAATTTTTTCATAAAGCATTTTTAAAAATTTTTTTGAGGGAGATAGAGCTTGCATGTGAGCAGGGAAGGGGCAGAGGGAGAGAGACAGAAACTTAAGCAGGCTCCACACCCAGCACAGAGCCCAATGTGGGGCTTGAACTGACAACCCTGAGATCAAGACCTGAGCCATGATCAAGAGCGAGGAACTTAACCGAGTCACCCAGGTGCCCCTCAACCATAAAATGTATTTTAAAGAACCCAAGAGCAGTCAAATAATTAATAATAGAATGTTAAATTAACCCAGATTTTGCCATTTCTGTTGATCTTCCTTCATTCCTGGTATTTCAAGTGAACTTCTGGTATCATTTCCCTTCTGTTTGAAGAAGTTCTTTTAGCAATTATTTTAGAGCAGGTCTAATGTCAAGAAATTCTCTTACTCTTTCTTCATCTGAGAATGTCTTTATTTCACTTGCACTCCTGAAGGATATTTTTATTGGATATAGAACTGTGGGTCTATGGTTTCTTCCTTCCAGCACTTTAAAGGTGTGATTCCATTTCCTTCTGGCCTCCATACTGAGATTTCCTTCTCTCCTTCTGATGAGAAATCTGAAGTATTTTAAATTAAATACCCTATAAATAATATGTCTCTTTTTTTTTTTTTTTTTAATTTTTTTTTTAACGTTTATTTATTTTTGAGACAGAGAGAGACAGAGCATGAACGGGGGAGGGTCAGAGAGAGAGGGAGACACAGAATAGGAAGCAGGCTCCAGGCTCTGAGCCATCAGCCCAGAGCCCGATGCGGGGCTCGAACTCACGGACCATGAGATCGTGACCTGAGCTGAAGTCGGAGGCTTAACCGACTGAGCCACCCAGGCGCCCCATAATATGTCTCTTTTTCTGCAAGACTGATATTACTTATATATTATTTATGATATATTTATATATTACATGTTATTTATATATTATATATTATAATAATATATAGTATTATGTGTTATATATACATATATATATACACACACATATATAATGAATTTCTTAGGAAACTGCCAAAATGTTTTCCAAAGTAGTTGTATCATTTCATATTCTTGCCATCAGCTTAGGAGCATTCCAGTTGCCCCATGTTATCACCAACACTTGGCATAGTTGGGTAAGTTAAAGCTTCTCCATTTAACTTTCTTAGTAGATGTGTCATGGTATTTCATTGTGGTTTAATTTGCATGTGTTTAATAATTAATGATGTTGAGCACTTTTCATGTGCTAACTTGCCATCTGTATTTTCTTTAGTGAAATGTCCTTTCAAATCTTCTGGCCATTTAAAAAAACGTGTTATAGGGGTGCCTGGGTGGCTCAGTCGGTTAAGCGTCCGAGGCTCAGGTCATGATCTCGCGGTCCATGAGTTTGAGCCCCGCGTCGGGCTCTGTGCTGACAGCTCAGAGCCTGGAGCCTGTTTCAGATTCTGTGTCTCCCTCTCTCTGATCCTCCCCCGTTCATGCTCTGTCTCTCCCTGTCTCAAAAATAAATAAACGTTAAAAAAAATTTTTTTTAATTAAAAAACAAATAAATAAATAAACGTGTTATCTTCTCATTATTGAGTTGTAAGCATTCTTTATATACAGGAGTCCCCCCTTCTTTGTAGGGGATACATTTCAAGACCCCAGTGGGTGCTTGAAATTGTGGATGGTACCACACCCTATATATAGTTTTTTCCTATCCACACATACCTATGATGAGATTTAATTTATAAATTAGGCACAAAAAGAGATTGACAATACTAAATTAGAACAGTTATAAAAGTATACTGTAATAACAGTCATGTGAACATGGTATCTCTCTCTCAAAATATCTTATTGTACTGTACTCACCATTTTTCTTTTTGTGATGATATGAGGTGATAAAATGCCTATGTGATAAGATAAAGTGAGGTGAATGATATAGGTATTGTAACATAGCTGTAAACTACGAATGATACATCAGAAGGAGGATTATCTGCTTCTGGACCACACTTGACCACAGGTGACTGAAAACATAGAAAGCAAAACTACCGATAAGGGTTGACTATTCTATACACAGTTCGTTTTCGGATATATGAGTAATACGTGATTTATGCATATCTTCTCCCATTGTATAGCCACCACATTTCATTCACTTCTGTTTGGCTTCCCCTCCAAACTCTGCCTGGTTCCATTCCCTGTTCTTTCCACTGATACCATCCTGCTTCATCTCTCCTGGATCATCCTCCTACTCCATAATCTTCTTGCTTTCGCACTTGCATAAAGTCTTAGACTGGACTATAGTCCAGCCTGCAAACAGGAGCCAGTGAACATTTAAAGATGCACACTGGATATTTTCACTTCCATGTACCACATTGTTCAAAGGCCCTCCATTCCCTTCACATCAAGCCCAAGCTTCTGACAGAGGGCCCCAAATACCTCACCTCAGCTGACCCCTGTTGATCTTCCTGTTCCCATCTTCTAGCATTGTCCTCCCTATCCACCATGCTGCAGCCACAATGATCTTTTCCCTCAAACACACAGCTTATTATTGTCCCAAGACCTTTACACTATTCTCTCTGCCTGGACCAAATCTAAAGTTTGCACACCAAATCTAAACTGGCTACCTCCATACTGTCTGACACCATGCCATTTTATTTCTCTGCAGAATAGTTATCATATGATAACTCATATGATACTCTCCCCATTGTTTATTACCTGCCTCCACTAGAATAGGAATTTCATGACAGCAGGAACTTTGTCTTGTTTGCTTCCATATCCCTAGTGCCTAGAGCCATGCCTGGCACATCCTATAGGTTCAAACATTCTTGTTGAATGTCTGAACCAAATCATCTACCTCTGTACCTGGCACCTGGCCATAATGTCAATGTTTGCTGTCTGAATTTGTCAAGTAATCCATCCCCATGGCACCAGTGGTCAAAAAGCATTCCTGAGCTAGAAAGAGAGACAAAAGGTACACATGCAGGAAAATGACCAGAGAAAGTTTTCACAAAAGCCTAAAAGAGAAGATCAATTCCTCTAGAAGTGTTTTGGGCACTTTGAGACACAGTTGCTGTGTTCCTGGCTCTTACAAGGGCTTCCACCCAAGGGCAGCCAAATCTCGGTTGCTGGGGCTGTTAGGCCCACACAGAATGCTCATAAGGCAATTGTGCAGTGGCAGGCGCAGCCCAAAGGCCTTTACAAGGCCTGCTTCTCAAAGAAATTAGACTCTTTGACTTCCTCTGCTATTACTCTGCTCCTATACTTCTTGGCGTCTGCAACTTGATTTTCCCATCCCACAATCCTCAGGCTGGTGGGTCAGCCCTCCCATGAACTGAGGATAGCTCTTTGCTCCCACCCTCTCTCAGGCCATGTGGCACCAGGCCTGATGGATGAGCATGGCTCCTAGGGTACACGGGAAGTTTTAACACACAGTGCCACCAGTTTCTTCTCTTCATGGACTCTCCCATTGGCCTCAATGCTCCCTGAAGGTCTGGTAGGTAAGTGGTCTGAGGAGTCTCTGTGAAGAGCTTACATTGTTCTGATGAATCAAGATGGCTGCCAAGGCCGTTCCTGGAGCATGGGGAGGAGCTGCTTTCTTGAGCACAAGGCCCTCTCTGAATCCTAAGAGAATAGCAGTCACTCACACTGTCTTGGCCTGAGAGAAGATTCCGTGGGGTCAAGACCCCTGCCTGGACTCTCAGGCACCAGGTGAGGCTTCAGCCTTCTATGTAACCAAGTGTAAACAAATTCTGATTAACCTCCTTATCTGAAGTGGAGACTCCAGATGCCAGGGACATTGGTGGGCAGGGTTCACTGGTGAAAGTTACCCTCTTTTTTTTTTTTTTTTTTTTTTTTTGTGGCAGGCACTTCTGGGAAGTGGCTGCCCAGGGTGTGGCTCTGTTTGTGGACTTCGTGGCTCAGGGGCAGCACAAGGCCCTTTCACTCCTCTGTCTACTGGAAATCTCACCCAGAACTCCAACTTGGTCCCTATGTCCTGAGGCCCTGGCCTGGAGCTCAGGAGGGAATGAGTCCAGAGGAGGATGAATCAGAGGAGCCACATAGCTGCTCAAGGGCTCTCTCTGATTTTGTTCTGTTGACATGCCACCACCTCCATTCCAGACTGGATTGGATAGTTGAAGCAGGAATTTTGTCTCAGGATGACTCTTCCTCTTTTTAGAGTGCCCAGGGCATTGCCTCATCGCAGCCTATCCCTTGGCCCTCATTCCCAGGCTAAATCTTCTGTGGGGCCCAAGGGGTTTGTTCTGGGAGAAACTGAGGGCCTGCCAGGGCCCACCTGGGTAGACATGTGTTCAGAATAGGACGTGAGCCTTTCTGGGCCATGATGCCAGCACAGGGTGGGAGGGTGAATAGATGACAGAGTCCTTGTTCTCTGGTCTCTCTCAGTAGTCATCTTAGAAAATGCCATCTCAAGGGGTGCCTGGGTGGCTCAGTAGGTTGAGCATCTGGTTTCGGCTTAGGTCATGATCTCACGGGTCATGAGTTCGAGCCCTGCGTCGGGCTCTATGCTGACAGGTCAGAGCCTGGAGGCTGCTTCAGATTCTGTGTCTCCCTCTGTCTCTGCTCCTCCCCTGCTCACACTCTCTCTCTCAAAATAAATAAAACATTAAAAAAATTGAAAAAGATTAAAAAAAAAAAAAAAGGAAGAAAAGAAAATGCCATCTCTGTCTTTGCCTGCTCAAAGGCTACTGACCAGGAAGCAGGTGCTTCATTTACGAGGTGACATCTGCCTATCTGCCTTAGCCAAAGTCCATCCTCAATTCCTGCTCCTGTCCTTTAAACCTGCATTGACCTTTCTTCCTCCCCTAGATCATTACACCTCCTTTCCCAAAAAGAGGGGTAGGGAGGGTCTGTTAGCCAGCAGAGGGCGCTGCTGCCACAGGGTCAGAGCTTCCAGGGGTGGGAGCTAGGGTAGCCCAACCACTAAATCCTGGGAAGGCAAATGGACCTCAGGGTAGACTCTGGTCCTGCTGGACAGCAGCAGGATTATGGTTTGATAGACAGGCCCCATCCAGCAGTGGAGGCACCCTTATCCAGCCTTCCCTGCCTGTCATGCCCACACACCCAGTGTCCAAAGGGCAGGGCCCAGGAGTCTTGGTGTATTTATTGCTTCAGGTTCTAGCTATGGTCACTGGTGACCTGGACAACCTGACCTGGAAAGGCTATGGCCTTTTTAACCTCCTGCCCTACTCTCTTTAGTTCCTCAGACTTATAACCCTCAGTTCCTCAGACTTATAACCTAGACAAAGCCAAGGCCCAGAGTCTGGCCTTGGCCCCAGTTACAGGCATACAAACTACATTAACAGAGTGGGGGGCCTCTCTACACTTTTCCCAGAATGTGGAATTATGGAGACCCTCAGAAGGGTACTGCTTCAACCCATCCCACATCCCGGCCATCCCCAAATCCTGTCCTCTGATCCTGATCTCAGGTAGGTCCACTTTTCTCAGTCCCTATGGCCATAGCCCTAATCTGCATAGATCAAAGGGGCTGCATCTTGTCCACTGCCCTGCCTCCAGTACACTGCAGGGTCCCGGGCCAGGGTGAAGCAAGTCAGTGCCTGGGGTGCCAAACTTAAGGAGGCACTCACTCTCAGGGTCATGCAAGTATAGAGTTGGCCCCTGAAAGTGACCGTCTCCTTATGTTTTGTGGCCTAAGAGACTATTTCCCTCATCTTAGTCCTGGTGTGCCCCATGCTTCATCCTTCATGGCCGTCATGGCAAGTTTTCTAGAGCATAGGTCACTCCCAGCTACCCTCACAGGGCCTGCCCTAGAATTTACTTTAACAAACATCTGACGACAGATCCTGGTTCTCTAGAAGGAGTGGAGCCAAAGGTCCTTCCCTGAGGATCACCTGTCTGCCAGGATAAAGTCCAGACTACTGAGTACATTTGCGCTTCTTTGTGGTATGGCCTCCATTGGCTGGTCCAGCGTCAGCTCCTGAGGCAGCCACGTGAAGCCATACTGCAGGCAGAATCTGTCTTGCACCTCTGAGCCTCCAAGCTTTTCCTTGGGCTGTTCCTGCATCCTGGAATGCCCTCTCCCATGGTTAGCCTATTAAACTGACTCATCCTTCAAGGCCCTGATGAATGGCCCATCTTCAGAGCAGCCATCTGTGGACCCTGCTAAGATCAATAGCTCCTGTCTCAATACCAATCTCTGACCCTTTGTCTACTGCTCCAGGTATCACACACATCTGTCATTCTGCAATCAGCAGTGTACATACTAAGTGCCTACTGTTTGTGAAGAGTGTGCTGGGTGCCGGGGAGGTGGTTCTGACTATAATACTTGTATCCTCTACCCTAGGAGAACATCCAGCTTAGTGGTGGGAACCACAGCTGCTCACTTCTAAATCCCCTGCAAGGCCAGCACAGGCAAAGGGCTGAGCAACATTCCATGACCTTCAGAGGCCCCCAAGTCTTCAGCCTTCTGGAGGTACTGCTCCACCAAAAGCAAAGTCATACATGTGCCCTCCAGCCCTCGTGAAAAGACATCTCCAACATTCATAAGGGTTCTCCAGGAAGGAAGAATGCCTTTGTTTACTGGGGTGTAGAAAGCTCCTCTTCACAGCACACGCTTGTCCATTTCGCCCCTGAGTATGGACGCAGCAACATTTCATGTTGGCTATACGACACAGTGACACACTCACTGTGGCTTGTTATGGGCCAAACCAGAGGGCAGACAGTCATGCTTTCTCCTGGTCCATCCAGGCAGGTAAGTCTCTGCTGACTCTTCATTGCTCCTGCCAGTCAGCTGGTCAGTCAACACATGCTTTCCTGAGGACCCGTTCAGAGAAAGCACTGGAACCTTTCACATCTGGCTGAGGTCCTATCTAAGTTGAGGTCCTTTGTGGACCTACCTTTTAAGAGAGCAAATGGCACCCACCTATTGTTAACAGCCCTTTCCCCTTGTTCTGTGGCTGGCTGGCCCTTGTCACTGGACCCCCAATCTCTCAGCAGGGCTTAGAGGGCACAGGTCAACAAGGTAATGGGGAGCAGAGATCTCCTTGGAAGGACAGAACCAGACAGAAATGACCACAGCACTGCTCAGGAAAGCAACATCCCTCCCTCCTTCCTCCCTATGGGGCACCCAAGACTTCCTGTGGAAACTGTCTCATTGCCAAGACCATCTCAGGGAAAGTGTGCACACTGCTGAGACGATCTGAATACATCATCCATCCATCCACCCACTGCCCATCCATCTCCATCCACACCACAATGGTTCACAGGGCATCTGCTATGCTCAGCCAAGGCTGGAACCTGGGGCTACTGGAGTGAACAGGATAGAGCACCCACTGGGCCACCCTGTTCTCTTGACTCATGCCCTACTTTCCTTATGTAAATATACCTATAACTCAGCACTTGCTGAGTCCAAACCACAGAGACACATTCCTGTTATCTTATAGCTTGAGCTACACTGACTTTCTGAAACGTGACCTCAAATGGAGCCCAGTACAAACACTCTGAAAACCAGGTCCTCTTATGTCAAATTTTTTGGCGAGGATGAGGCTTTGGCTCCATGTCTTAAAGACACTATTTGGACTGGGCAGAAGACCAGCAATGGGTTCCAGCCTTGGGCAACAGAAGGAGCAGACAATAACGTATTGGTCTGGAGCTTCACTAAACTGCTACCATGGTTGCCGGCCCCCATAGGGGGACCCCCCTCTCTGTCCTGAGCTTTATTCCCAGGGCAGCCCCTGCAGTTGGGATTCCCAGGATGAGTCATGATGGTCACCAGGGGCTGTGCTCAGAGCACAGGCTCCACTGTTGCAGCATTTGGAGTTTCCCTGGCTCTCTCCCAGACTTGAGGTCGCAAAAGCAAGAATTTAGGTGACACTACCCACCCAGACTCCAGGCATTACTTTGGTCTGAAAAGGCCAGGGAGGGTCCTGGACTCTGTCTCACCATTCCAAACTTCCATCCTTCCTGGCTCAGATCCAGGCCCAACCCACAATCATCCCTGGCCTGAGCTGCAAGCTCTGGTGAGGGAAGGAAGTGGCTGACCCTCACAGCCAGCATTCCTCTGTGATGACTACAGTCTGCTCAATGCCCAACCACCCCATCCGGAGGGCAGTTCTCAGGGGGACTCCCCCCACCACAAAGGGGCTTAGGCCTCTCCTACAGAGTGAGATCTCCTTTACCTGGGGACATCAACAGGACCTGACAGGGGTAGGGAGCCAGGAGAGATGGGCCCAGAGATCCCCTGGGAACAGGTCAGACGGCCACAAGGCCTGCCCTAGATACCTCTCACTCCATTTCTTCACTCACACAAAAAGCACCAAGACCCTCCCAGTGCTTAATCTTGTTCTAGACCTTGGAGATCCAGCAGGTTGCACTAGGCAAGCAGGGCTGCACCCTCCAGTCATGTAGGAAAAATCCTCCAATGAATAAATAAATAAAGTC